>NW_017234763.1:0-21256 GCF_000208745.1 Theobroma cacao
GTGATAAATTTCAGAAAAATTTAATAAGACAGTCAATTCCATAAAATAATTTCAATTTTTTTCTTCAACAGTCCTAGAACTTGATCGCGTATGTGTGTTAGCTAGGGATGTTGATGGACAAGGTACCTCTTAATTTTCTTAATTTTGTTTTATCCAAATCCAAGCTAGATTGAATTTTAGGATCTTGTGGTTTTGTGTATGTTGTAAAGAACATTAGGAAAAGTGCTTAGTTGTGTTATTTTACTTAATTCTGATCACTTAATTACTTATAGGGGAGTGATTAAACATCATGCTGGGACAGGTTGTTGGGACCCTAATTTGTTTTGCTTGGGTTTTTTTGGGTAAAGGATAGAGAGCTATTCCACAATCTTTTCTAAGGTCATGTAAGCATATGAGTATCTGCCACTGTAACACTGAGTGGTGGATGGATATGGAATTGTATAGATATGATGCAGCACAAGTCAGTTTATATGTAAAAAGAAGTCCTCTGCAAACAACATTGAAGACTTCAGTTGTTATAAAGGTTCTAGTGCTAATAAAATTGCTTTTAAAAAATCAATAAACTCATAAGTTTAGACTTTGTTTATATATCGTTACTTTTTGCTTTATTTTTTATTATTTGTCTTTTCTTTTATATTTATATTTATTTATTTTACTTTTTTTTGCAAAAAAAAAAAAAAGCCAAAAGTTAAAACAAAAACATCGACCAAAGGGAACCTTAGTTACAAAAGAATCATGCACTAGTTTTAATACAAAATGAAGCAAGAGGAATTAAATTTAGTTATTGATCAAGAAGAAATAATACTAAGATTTGATTTTCCACGAGGAACTGACCATTGTAATTAGAATTTGTAGCAGATTGGGCGGAGGAGTGAGCTAAAGATAAAAGAAACAACTTAAATATAGACTTGTGAAATGACTTTTGTATATGGTTTGCTTAATATTTTTGTATATTTCTTTAGCCAAAAATTTACTTTAAAGATTATTTATTTCAGTTTCAATGCAAACCCAATTGATATTCAAAGAAAAATTCTTTTTGAGAAAGAAAATTTTCTATGTGCTTTACTTGACTAAAGCTTTTGTTCTTAGAAGGAGAAATGTTATTGAGCTCTAACATTTTTTTCTTCATAAATCAAATTTTTGGAAAAATGAAAGTGAGTATATATTTTCACGATTATGCTAAAAGAAAGTCAAAGAATTTTATCTTGCAAATATTTATTTTTTGACTTGAATATTAAATGAAAAATATTAAGCTAAAAGTGTATTGTGAGACTTCAAAATGAGGAGGGGGCTGTTCCTAGCTTTATTGGGACTGAAGGATGTAGATGGGTTTTGGGAGATGGTGAAAGCATATTGTTTTGGTATGATGTGTGGCTTGATGATCCTCTTAAGGAGAGGTTTTCTAGGCTTTTTAATATTGTGACTAAAAAGAAGGCAAAGGTGATGGAATGCTTTAAAAGATTGAGTTTAGAAGGAGTTCGTTTGATTTGGAGTTGGAGTTGGGTAGATTATTAGAGAACCTTGATTATGTTTTCTTGGCACTAAGAGAGGTGATAAGTTGGTATGGAAATGGGATAAGAGGGGCTGTTTTTCAGAGAGGAAAATGTCATCCAAATTATGGGGAGTGACACTGCAAGAGGAGAATGGGATACTTCATCGAACATGGAAGTGACCTTTACCACCAAAGGTCCAATGTTTTCTTCTGATTAGCCTACTTGGAATGAATCCCAACAAAAAGCTTTCTGGCATATAGAGGGATGCAAATATCGGAGGAGGAGAAGATGAGCCCAAGGTTTAAGGTATGTATAGATGAAAGTAATCACATTCTCTTAAATTGTAAATGAATGTGGAACTTATGGGGAGAGATTATGAAATGGTGGGAGTGCAAAATGTGCATGCCAAACACAATTGCTCATTTCTTGGAGCAGTCCATGTTTTTACTCGAACAAATGGGATGTAAATTGAATTGGGCATTTGTGTGTAGTCCAACGTTATGGTTGATATGAGGAGCGAGAAATGAGTATGTGTTTATAAAAAAAGGAGTGGGAGATAAATGAGGTTCTTGTAGAGCTTCGAATTTTTATGTAAAAGTGAATTGATAATTTGACAAAGGCATAATTGGATCTTGAGCCACGTGTCTCAAAATCACCTTAGAAACCATAGTTATAGAAATCTTAAGTTGTTTGAGAGAAAGAAAATGAGTATGAAACTGAATGATAGAGAATTGGAGTGAAATATGGCAAACTATGAAGTATTCATACCTTGAAGGAGGGTATTGATACTTGTTGTCCAAAATACCATGGGGAGCATTTTTTATGAAAAGTATCGATACCTATAATAGAGGTATTGACGCTTGCGATCCTAAATGCCTTGGGAAGTATTTTGCATGATAAATATTGATAGTTACAAGGGAGGTATCGATACTTAAGGGTCAGAATGCCTTAAAAAGGCATTTTGCATGGGAAGTATTGATACTTACAAATACAAGGGAGGTATCGATACTTAAGGGTCAGAATGCCTTAGAAAGGCATTTTGCATGGGAAGTATTGATACTTACATTAGAGATATCAATACTTCTAACGTGGCAAGCAAAAATAAAAAGAGGGAAACAACCGATTGAAACCTATTTCTTTCTATTTCTCTTCTCTCTCTTTCACTTTTTTTTCAACTCTTTCATTCTCTCTCTTACCCACCTTCAACCCTAGCTTCATATATCAAGATTGGAAGCTAGATTGAAAGGGCTTACCAAGGTAAGGTTTCAAAAAAAAAAAATCAACCTTAAGATTTGAATTGGGTATGAAATTGTGTAGACAGTGTTGGAGCAAAACCTAGATCTAAGTTATGTATATAGTTCCAGTTAGAACTCTATAATTGAATGCATGTGTTAGAAGTTTAATGATAAACCTTGTTGTTATAGGCTCCATTGTAGCTCCAAGAGTTCATAGCCAAAGGAGTTTGGTTAGGTGGCCTTGAATTGTGGTGGTGGCTTGAAAACAAATGGACTTGCATTTGAATGGTTTGCTAGAAATCCATGAAAATGGTATTTGAAGAAATTGTGCCTAGGAAATGTTTTGATATGGTTTTATCAATTGAAGTAGGCATAAGTGTATGTATATATGTTTTACACAAAGAAATCGCACAGGTTCAAGTTTTTCAAGCTATGTGAAATGCTGTTGAATAATTATGGTTTTTGCCTTACAACCAAGCTATTACAGTGAAATCTTTAATGGTGATTTTCCAGGAAGTTAAGAAATTTGAAAGGAAGAATAAGGTCTTGTGAAGCTGCGGTTTAGTGTTCTTGTTCTTATTGTTTCATATAGGCACTTTACCATTTAGTCTTTTTTACTGTGTTTTACTATTTACCTCTATGTTTGCTGAGGATTGAATTATATTTTTTTCTTGTTAACACTACATCGTTTAGGCAGTTGTTGTGAGTCCTTGTGCTAGGGAATCTTACACAGATCCTTGCACACCTCAGTCTTTGGAATGCTAGATGGTTTTATCTAGTGTGTTATTACATTTATTTTTCTCTTTCGTCAAACTGTCTATATATTTGTTATTTCTAAGCTAAATGAAATTCAGCCTTGATGCCCCATTTTGGTGGAAAATAATTCTTCTCTCTCCTTCCTCTCGACTAATTTCTTCCTTGTTCTTCTTCACCTTCTGTGTATTCTTTCAGTTTTCTAGATTTCATTCAAAATGTTCAACATGATATCAGAGCACCTTAAGGGATCTTGAGGGACTGTTTTGTTTTCGTTTCTTAATTTATCCTTGGATCATTATTCATCTTGTAGTGTGTTCCTATTTTTCTTTCATGGCAACAACTAGTTTTAGCACATCTGCTTCTCTAATGTTCAACGAAGATAACTTTGCTTTTTAGGCGTTCAAGATAAAGTCCTATCTTAAGGCCTTTAATCTTTGGGATACAGTGGAGACTAGGACTGAGCCAGTACTGAGGAATGCCAACCCCACCATAGCTCAACTCAAGCAGCATGAAGAAGACATTGCTAAGAGGTATAAAGCTCTATCTTGCTTGCAATCTACTATCTTTGATGTAATTTTTGCTAGGATCATGCATTTAGAAAATCTTAAGGAGGTTTGTGATCACCTAAAGGATAAGTTTTTATGGGAGTGAATGTACTAGCCAAATATAAACTTTAAATCTATCTAGACAATTTGAAATTTTGAGAATAAAAGATGATGAAATAATTAAGGACCTTTTTAGAAAATTAATGGGACTTGTTAATCAACTTAGACTGTTGGAGAGGTAATACTTGAGAAAAGATTAGTGAACAAAATGTTGGTTAGCCTTCCTAAGAAATATGAGTCTAAAATTTCTTCATTGGAAGACTCAAAAGATATTGTATAACTCACCTTGAAAGAGCTAGTGAATGCACTAGAGGGATTAGAATAGAGAAGGGCCTTTATGCAAAAAAACTTGGTTAATAGTGCCTTAGTGGCTAAAACTAAGAACTTGAAAGTTGGAAGTAACAGTACTAGAAGAACTAATTATGAAAAAAAGGATAAAGGGAAGAAAACTAGTGATGATAAGTTAGGGAAGCAAAAAACCAAGTATCCTCCCTATACTCGTTGTAAAAGGAATAGTCATTCTGTAAAATGTTGCTAGAATAGACCTCATGTGAAATACAGGTCATGCAATCAGCTTGGACATGTGGAAAAGGTATGTAAGAATAAAGGTGCAACCTTTGATGAGAAAGCAACTATTGATGAAAAAGTTGAAGCCTCTGATGAAGTTTTGTTTATGGTTAGAGAAATTAGAAAACCAATCCATGGAAAGGAATGGTTGACTGATAATGCTTGCTCTAATCATTTGACAGGTGATGAAAGCAAATCCACCACACTCAACAGGAGTTACAAATCAAAAGTTTAGATTTGTGATGGTACTTTTTCGAAAATCCTTGGGATACGGACTATTGCAGTTGAAACTCAAATAGGCAACAAATACATCTTTGATGTGTGCTTTGTACCAAAAGTTAATCAAAACCTCCTGAGTGTTGGTTAGCTTACTGAGAGTCATCATGCCCTCCTATTCAAGGACATATTATACCATATTTGATTTAAATGGAGATGAAGTCTTGACTAGGAAGATGAAGAACAAGTGTTATTCTATTAACTGGAGTACCACTGAGCATGAAGCCTTTTGCAGTACTGTTATTGATTTTGAAATGTGGCACAAATGAATGGGACATGTCAATTATGAGTCGCTGTAAAGAATGAATTCATAAGATATTGTTGAAGGTTTGTCTAAGATTGAGAAGCTTGACCTTTTGTGTAGGATATGTCACTTAGGCAAGTAAAGCAAACTCCCATTTCCCAAAGAAAAGAGGTGGAAAGCTACAGAAAAATTACAGTTGGTTCATACTAATTTGAGAAGCCCAATAAAGACTGTGTCACTTGAAGGGAACAACTATTATGTCATATTTATTGATGATGCATCAACGTATTATTAGTTTTTTTTTCTTGAAGGTTAAGTCTGAAACTCTGAAGAACTTTCTTAAGTTCAGAAATCTAATGGAGAATCAAGCAAACTCATCTATCAAAATTCTCAAAAGTGATAATGGTAATGAGTTCACTTTTGTAGAATTTGAAAGATTTTTATCTCAACTTGGCATAAGTCATCAGCTGACTGTGACATATAATCCACAGCAAAATGGAGTATATGAGAGAAAGAACAAAACTGTCATGGAGCTGACTAGGTGTCTACTATTTCAGAAAGGATTGCCTAAGTCATTTTGGGTAGAAGCTGTAAACACAACAAATTATTTGTTGAACTTGACTCTAACAAGGGCACTTGGAGACAAAACTCCTTAGGAATGATGGTTTGGTCATAAACCATCTATGTCTCACTTGAGAATTTTTGGTTGTGTTGGCTATGTTAAGGTCCCTGATGAGAAAAGAACAAAACTAGATGAAAAGAGTTAGATAGGTATCCATGTTGGCTATAGTGAGAAGTCAAAGTAATACAAAATGTATAGTGTTGACTTTAAGAAGATCATCATTAGCAGAGATGTTAAGTTTGATGAGAATGCTAGGTGGAATTGGGAGAAGCTGACTATTGAACATTGTACAAATATAAGACTAGTTAATGAAGAAGCTATCAATGAAGATGATCAAGGAAGTGACATGAGTCGTGCAGTGAGAAGCACCAGATCATTGTAAGACATTTATGTCAGGTGTAATGTGGCAGTATGTGAGCCAACCACCTATTCTAAAGCTGCTAAGGATGATGATGGTTGAAAGCAATGGATGAAGAAATGCAAATGATTTTGAAAAATGGTACATGGATTTTTGTAGGCAAACTTATTGGATCAACACATCATTGGCATCAAATGGATTTACAAGGTCAAACTAAATGCAGATGGCACAATCAACAGATTATAGGCAAGGTTAGTAGTGAAGGGTTATGCATAGATACAAGGGGTGGATTATTGGGAGACTTTTGCACCAGTGGCAAGGCATGACACCATAAGGTTACTCACTGCTCTGGCTGCTAAGAAGGGATTGAAAATTTTGCATTTAGATGTCAAGTCTACATTTTTGAATGGATTTCTTACGAAGGATATCTATGTGCAGCAACCAGAGGGCCTCATTTCTCCTGGAACTGAAGGTAAAGTTTGTAAGTTGGTGAAGGCCTTTTGTGGCTTGAAATAGGCCCTCAAAGCCTGATATTAGAGGATTGACACCTAATTGACATCTCAAGGTTCCAGAGAAGTGTAGATGAGCACACACTATATGAAAGTAACTTTGTAAAATCTCACAGGCGTATTATTTCTCTATACGTGGATAACTTGCTCATCACTAGTTTGAGTGAGTCATGGTTGAAGGGATTTAAAGCTAAACTGCTGAGTGAATTTGAGATGTCTAACTCAAGAGAAATGAGTTATTTCCTTGGATTACAATTTCTACAAACTCTTGATTTTATCTGCATACATCAAAGTAAATACGCTAAAGAATTGTTAAAAAGGTCTCAAATGGAAGAGTGTAAGCCTGTTGATATTCCTTTAGCTAAAAATTACAAGTTATCTAAGGGTGATGGTTCCCCAAGTGCAGTGAATTATGTTTACAAAAGTATGATAGGAAGTTTACTTTATTTGACAACATCTAGGCTTGATATTATGTATTCAAAAAGCCTATTATCCAGGTTTATGCAGCAACCTTCTTAGACTCATTACTTAGCAGCAAAGAGAGTATTGAGGTATATTAAGGGAACATTTGACTATGGTTTGAAGTTTGAGAAAAAGGCTAGTAATGAACTGGTAGGCTTTTGTGTCAGTGACTGGGCTGGGAGTGCTGATGATTCCAAAAGTACTACAAGGTACTGTTTCTCCTTGGGAAGTGCTATTTTTAATTGGAATTCAAAAAAATAAGAGGTGGTAGCTTACTCATCAGCTAAAGCAGAATATACAGCATATGCAGCAGCTTCAAATCATGTGATTTGGTCGAGGAAAGTCATATCAAGGTGAAGGTCTACGCTATTCGAGAAGCTATAAAAGATGAAAAAGTTGATGCTCAGTATTGAAGTACCAGTATTCAACTTGCAGATATTTTCACAAAAGATGAAGAAGTTGTTGTGAATCCTTGTGCTAGGGAATCTTACACCGATCCCAGCACACTTCAATCCTTAGAATGTTAAATGGCTTTATATGATTTGTTATTTCATTTATTTCTCTTTCAATAAACCATCTATATATTTGTTATTTCTAAACTAAATGAAATGCAACCTTGATGCCCGTTTTGGTGAAAAAGAATTCTTCTCTCTCCTTCCTCTTGACTAATTTCTTGCCTGTTCTTCTTCACCTTCTATGTATTCTCTTAGTTTTCCATATTTCATTCAAAATGTTCAACAAATGCCTATGTTATTGATGTGTTGAGTATGTTAAAACAAAGTGATATCTTATTGGCCGTTGAGCTATGTGTTAAAATGTGGAAAAATTGAAAGATGAAAGGGTAGTCTTTTCTGAAGTTTCACTATCAACGAAACCTTTAAATGCCTTTGAAAAGAGAGAGAGAGAGAGAGAGATGGTGACCTTAAACCATTGTAGTTCTCTTTGCATTTGCAGAGCTGCTCTTGAGATTTGTTGAAGCTTAAGTTGAGATTGGGGTGATAGCTTCCTTGCCAAATGTAACATATTATTGCTGTTCTTATTAGTGAAAGAAACAAAAATATACTTGATAGTATCAAGCCCATATATGAGGCTAAAAACTTTTTCTTGTAGATGTGCAATCGCAATGTGGAATATGCTTCTATCGTCCACGTCACTCATCATCAATAAATCTAGATTACGTTTGATGATTTCAACAATAAACTCCATCATCCTCCGTTGAGCAGCGTTGATGATTGCATGATTCACTAAACCTTGATATAATTGTTCAATCTCAAACGTAGTTATTGTCTCAGCCATCAAAAGCATAAGCTCATGGGCATAGACATGGGCCAGCTTTAAATCATATATTTGCTCGATTCCTATAAAAATAAATATAAGTTTTAACTAATTACTATAATAGAAGAAATGGTTGCTAGAACAAGAGTTGAAAATTATATAAAGAAAAAAAAAAGTGATCAAGTAACATACCAAAGAATTTTAGAAGATTTGACCCCAACCTAAGTAATTGCCCAGCCACTGCACAGTTCAACCCATTTTCTAACTTAGACAGACCGACGTAAAAAGTATAAAGTCTAAGCAAATTGAGATTTGAGCCAAGAAAAAATAGAAAAAATATAAATTTGAGATTCCAATTTCTTCATCATTGTTTTCTTCAAAACTATAAAAAAACTTAACATTTTGTTATACCTAAGATCTCTTGTCATCCTAAGATTTGAATATGGGATCTTTAAGTCAAAATTTTAAATTTTAATGTTGAGATGTCTGATTGAGAAAACAACACTAAAAGCAAAATTAACTATAATTAAGAAAAACATAACTTAGAGCATTCCTACTTAGAGCTTGTATAAAAAGTGCGGTTTGAGTAGAATTGTTTTTAAAAGTACTGTGAAGAGAAATTAAAATAGCTTTAGGTAAACTTAATGTAAAAGTACTATAGAGTGTAAAAAACTATTTAATAATATTCAAATTTATTTTTATAAATAAAAAATAAAAGGTTTGATTGTATTAAACAAAATTATAAATTTTAGAATGCATGTTATAAATAAATAAAATAATTTTTTATTAATTAAAAATAATAAAATATATTAATTTAAGAGAAAAAATTGAACCAAATGAAAAAGATGAATATGAAAAAAAATATAATTCTTCCTATAAATTTATAAATTATGAAAAATAAAGTGAGAATATAAAGAAGTCTCATTAAATCATTCTTACTACTCATTAGCACTTTTTGAAAATAACATGATCGGCAACTTTGTCTTAAAGGTCAAATAGACTTCTCACGTAAGAAAATATTTTAAAATTTTGAGAGTTAAACACTTGTACTTTTGTAGTAGGAAAACTCTTCCATAAGCTGAGGCAAAAATTCACTCATATATTACTATTATATGCAATTTCCTTTTTATTTGAAACTTCTTTTTTAAAATTTTTCAACAATCAAATGCAATTTTTTTTTTTGTAATTTTAAACTTGAAGCTTTTTTTATGGTTAGTCAAGTAAGTTTCATTGCACACAGACACACACGAAAGAAACCTTCAAAAGTAAAAAGAATTTCTTTATTATCATAAACCAATTCATTCCTTGCAATTCAAGTCATGAAGTAGAACATACCTTGCGTTGTGAAGTTTTTCATTTCCTTTTGATCTTGTAGTTCGTAAGTATTTATACGAACATCGTCTTCACTAGACCAAGCTTTGGGTTGTTTTACCTTTAAACCTGCAACAACAATATGTCATTGTTGTTAAATTATATTATGATGTATTATACATACACCGCAATTTACATGCAAACTCATTTATTCTGTAAATGTTTTTACATTTTCTTTCTTTTCTATGTTTAGTTCTTCTTGTTAAGGGTAATACTAGACATTATCTATTATTGCAATTTAATTTCTATTCTTATCATCTTAGCTTTATCTAGATTCTTAGTTTTATTAGTTAGTTTTACATTATTGTATAAATATATACTCTTGTCAATCAATAAAACTTAACAGTTCCAAATCAAAATCTTTACATGGTGTTAGAGCTTTATCACCATGAGTATTATTCCTCAAACCTCTGCTTCTCCTCTCTTTACTCCTACAACTGCTCATGACACCTTTTCTGTCAAACTCACTACCAAAAACTACCTGCCTTGGAAAACACAACTTTTGCCTTTCTTAAACTATTAAAATATTAATGGCCTTATTGATGGAATCTTTCTAGATCTAGCCAAGATTATTCCTTCTCCCACCATACCTTAAGAACAAATTACCAATCTCGAATATCAATCTAGGTTTCAAAAGACTATATGCTTCTTTCTTGGCTACTATTTTCTCTAACTGAAGAAATCTTTCCCTATGTGATTGGGTTATCCTTTTTTTTCATTGTTTGGCACCCTTTTGCCAATGCTTTTGGGTTTTTTCTCAATATCATCAACTTTAGCTTCACATTGAACTTCAAGAATTCAAGAAAAATGATTTTTCTATCTCTAAATATCTACAACGGGCCAAATTTTTTGTTGAAGAATTAAGTGTTGCTAGGTAGACAATGACCTCTGCTGAATTCAATGCCATTATTTACCAAAATATAGGTAGTGATTTCCACAGTATTATCACTACCTTTAATCTTCGACCTAATCCTGTCCCTTTTCATGAGTTGCATGGTTAATTAGTTGCTCACGAAATTCTTCTTAAAGGCATTCATGAACAACTAATTGCTAACATTGTTCACAAATCTACTACCTCTTCTACCAATTCTACCTTTCTCTTTCTACACCTTCTATGCCACTATCTTCCAATCCAAAATCCTCTATCTCCCATTCATGTTGCCCACGGGGCCCTTATCAGATTTGTGGACTCAAGAATCACATAGTAGATAAATGCGAAAAACGTTATGCTCCATGATAGTTTTCTAATCCATGGGCTAATCATGTCTTTTATGGCTTGTCTCCATTTTCTTCATCTATTCCTTATTTGCCCTATCCATTTGCATATTACACTCATGCAGTCAGTTTACACCTTGCTTTCTAGACACTGTGGTAAATTATCATCCTACTCTGGATCTCTCTAATCTCATAATTGCCAATGACTACAAAGGTTTGCACATTTCTCATACTAGCACTGCATTTCCTCTTTATTCCCATGGCAATCTCAAACTTCGAAATATTTTATCCCACATATTACCGAGAATCTCTTACCTATTCAAAAATTTTCTAATGACAATTATTGTTTCTTTGAATTCATGCCTCACATTTTTCTTATTAAAGATTAGGATACTAGGAAGGTTTTATTGCAAGGACCGAGTGAAGATGCAATTTATGTTCGTCATTCTTTGCCAATAAAGAAGGAAGCCTTGGCTAGTAAACGGTTGTCTCTTACGAATTAGCATGCTTGACTTGGCCATCCTCACCTTCGCATAGTTTCTCAAGTAGTTAAAGATTTTAATTTTCCTTATTTGAAATCTTCACTAGTGTCTCCTTGTTCTTCATGCTTGTTAGGTAAATTAGCTCATCTACTTTGGCTTTTATTGATCATAGGAGTCAGGCTCCATTTGATATTATTCATTCTGATGTTTGGGGCTTGACTCCAATGCTATCAAGTTTAGGACAAACATATATTGTTTTATTTATTGATGATTTCACTAGATACATCTAGGTGTATTTTTTAAAGAATAAAAGTGAAGTCTATTCCATTTTTCTTAATTTTTACAACTTTGTGGAATGGCAATTCAATATTAAAATTAAAGCTTTTCATTCAAATTGGGGGGGGGGGGGGTGAATATCAGAAATTAAATAAGTATTTTCAACAAATTGGTATCATTCATTGCATTGTCAGTCCATACACACACATGAACAATATGGTACTGTTGAGCACAAAATTTGTCCTCTTGTTGACACTAGCCTTATTTTACTTGCTCATGCTAAAGTCCTTTTAAAATATATGAATTTTCCTTTTGATATGGCCACTATTTTGATTAATACCTTACCATCTCATGTTACTATAAATAAAAGTCCCTTCTCCTTGTTGTTTAATAAAAATCTAGATTATTTTGTTTTCAAACCCTTTGCCTGTGCTCTTTTTTCTTTATTGTGCACATACAATAAACATAAATTTGATTTTCGCAAAAATCATGTGTTTATTTGGGTCATTCTTCCTTTCATTGTGCACATCATTGCCTTTAATTAGACACAGGTTAGGTATACTTAGCTCGACATGTCAAATTCTTGGACAAAGAATTTCCTTTTCACAAATACACTCAACTTGTTTCTGTGTCTCAGTCCTCACAGCAATGGTTTTCTCTTTGTGGGCATCAAGATAGTAACTCAGTCACATGCAAGCCTTCAGGTAATGTTTCTAATTCTTCTTTTTCTTTTTTTGTGATTTTATTTCCTTCTTACAATTGTTAATGGTTATTATTGCTGCATTAACATTGCAAAACTTGGTTAATTTGGTATGTATAACAGTTTCCTCTTAGCTATAGTATTTTTTGCTGGGTGTTTTTTAAAATTAATTTATATTTTCATAATATTTTTCTTATAGGGAAAAAGTACCGAACATAACATTTGCAAAACCTGGTTGGTTAATTTGGTATGTATGTTATTTTCCTGTTAGCTACAGTATTTTTTGCTGGCCGTTTTTTAAAATTAATTTTATATTTTCATGATATTTTTCTTATAAGGAAAAAGTACAAAAAATCATGTAAAGATTGCAAAGTCATTTCAAGAGAAAGCTTGACTACCTAACATAGGTTAGTGATTATCATTTCCCATGTTAAGTTAAAAATGAAAGAGTACAAGCAAATGTTCAATATCCAACTTGGCTGATGGGATTTGAGAAAGGGAGAGAATAATTGGTTTTAAAGGGAAAGAAAAGGTTTTTTTAACAAGGTACCTTTCTGCTGTATGAACAAGTTACTTTCTATATGAATGGGGAAGCTAAGTTTTAGGAGAATTAAATGAGAGGGTGCTTTATCACAAAAAGAATGCTGGTGGTAGAAAAGGAGGTGCAAGAACTTATCAAAGTTAAAGGACTGGCTATGTACTTTTGCATGAATCTAGAAACAAAGAAAACTGCAAGAAATACATATTGATCTTTCTGAAAGCAGTAGGTGAAGAGTAAACTATGGCTTTCAAGCATTTCTATAGGTGGGTACAAGCATAAGAGGGAGAAAGAGATGGAGATTTAAGTGCGTAAGAATGAAGATTAAAAAGTTTGTTGCTCTGGATATTATTGCAATACAACTTGGCAGGAATTGAGTATTTGAGAGGAAGAATAAGAAAGCGTCCTTTTTATTGACAAAGTTGAAAAGTAATGGTTTTAAAGAAGGTTTTAAACATGAAGGGTGTGGAAAAGTAAATCAATCTCATGGCACCCCTCTGAAGGTGTGGAAGTATATAACAAAGTGAAAATTTTTCTTTACTACTTGTTTTAAAATTTGTGGACCAAGATATTGTTCAATGTGTGGAGAATGAGTAATTTGACAAGTTTATGTGAGACTAACATAGAATTATGTCTAAGTGGTATCAAATTGATGACTTGTGCTTATAAACTCGTAAGATAGCATGGTCAAGCTAAAGTTAATTTTAAGACTAGTGTCTTGGAGAATAAAGTTGGATTTGTGCTAGGAACTTTGACTATGGAAGCTATTTATCTAGTTGTGATGTTTGATGGAGAGATTAGTAGTAAACAAAGACATAGACATGGTGTTCATTGATGTCGGAGAAGAAATGAGTTTATATTGTGATATTTTCACCCTAAAGAACATGTATTATTGGTAATTGGCATAATTACTATTGTGGGGTTGATTGACTACTTTGTAACAGCAACAAGTTTATACCAAGGATAAAATTTCAAGTGTTTATCTTTTTCCCTGGGAATAGATGGATTTACTGAGGAGACTAAATTGTAGAATATATTTATAGAGCAAAGATTAATCCTAAGCTTGAGTTGTGAAGAGAACTTTGAAGGCAAAGGGTTTTCTCATTAAATAGGTCTAGAACTGAGTGCAAGGACTACAAGTTTAATAAAACAATAAATGATATTGGAGTGTCAAAATTTGAGTTAGTCCTTGTGATTTGGAAAATCTCAAGAGAAAATTTCATATAGTACTTTATTGCATTAAATGATTGACAACTAAATATTAATGTTCTTAGATAATGAGTATATCCGAGATGAGAATGATATAATGGATGTATGTCCATATTGAAAATGATCAATGCAAGTATATCTAGATGAAGGTGGCATAGTACTAATGGGAGAAAAAATGAAGAAGACATGCTAAAAGTGGTCGGGCTGTGTGGGATACAAAGACTTGCAAATATTCTTATTAGAAAATTTGACTTAATATAATATGCCCATATCAAAAGAGAGAAGGGAAGACCAAAGAAACTATGGAAATTACAAAAAAAAAAAAATGAAGAAAAGAAACAGAAAAAAACTTTTGTTTGTTGAATTAAGGATATTCCTTAAATTGAGTACCACAGTATGGTGTAAGCAAATCAAGCCTATTTGCAAGCTATCTGAGCTTTACTTGAAAAATAATTCTAAACTTGTTGATTGACAAATTCTGGATTTGACTTTAAAGTTTTTTGTAGTTGGCTTGAGTGACTTGCAAGCTAATTGTGCTGTTTTCTTTTTGTAATATATTTATAATTGCAAAATTAATTAAATAAACAAAGGTTGACTTAAATTTGATGTTTGGTATTATTTTGATGAAGCACAAACATGGACTTGAGACTTTGATCTGATACAGATTGAGTTGGCTCATACTTGGTTCAACTCATATAACTAACCCTAATATCTAGTAAACGCTTTATGTATTGTTGTTCTTGTTATGATTTTGGAATTATTTTGGTAGTGTTGTCACCTTAATTTCCCTTAAATAATTAAATAACTTCTTGAATTACATGTTAATGGTTTGGATATTTATTAATTTTTTTTCACTTCAAATTGAAAATAAGTAAATCTACTTTGAATTTATGCAAGCACCTTGACTTGAGAAGTGGAGCGCGGACCAAATTTCTTGCAGTGTAACTAATCTTAATTGACATTTCATGAAATGTTTTGGTCTTTAAAGTTGTTCTCATCTCACTAGCTTCACATGTACCGCCATCTAATTGCAGTTTGATGACATTGGTTCCCATGGCACAAAAATTATTATCTACAATTTATGGCTCAATAATGATGGGGATTCGGAGCTAGACTTTGATTCTGATCCAAAGGTTGAAATTTCTTTTTGCATCCTCTCCTTTTTTCTCACTCTCTGAATATGTTGCAATATCTTTCAAATGAAATCTTATGATTCTGGTTGCAGGATATTCGCATTAGTGGAGACACCAAAAAAGTCAACACAATCCCTGCTTGGAAAGCTGTAAATGAACAACACATTGCTAGCCGTTATCATTTTTCTCTTCGTGTGAGTCCATAATTTCTGTATGTTGTTATTGTATATTAAATTTACAAGTAAAAGGATTCATATTTTAATTCTGTCTCACCATACAGGTATATTTGTCGATCTTGTACTTGCGAATTCCTGACACTTTCAGGATAATATTGCGTGGGGAAATTGTCGAGCATCATAACATAGCTGATGAACTCAAATTTATAGAATATATCTTGTATAGGCCTCAAAGCTTTGGATCTGTGGAGGTACTATTACTTGTTCCACGCCTTATCCTTGTTGTTTATCATTGTTTATCTTCATTGGAAACTAATGAACTGTATAAACCACAATAGTTCCCTTTCCAATGTTGCACCTCAAGTTAGTAGCCAAAATTTTGTTGATGTCCAAAATAACTATCCTCTGTAATTTAACCCCAACTGTCAGGTTTCATTTGTTGGGAGCTGCAGAGGAGAATTTATGGAAGTTGCTTTTGTTGATATGATTGTATTGCATGCATCCTTTGATGGTGATTGCCTTACATATTTCTATGACTTTACCATGTATTGACATTTCTGCTTTCTGGTTTAATTGTGCAGGGTACGGTTGTATGTACAATTGGTTTTCTTAAAGAAGCTCCACAAGTTAATATCCATGGCTTTTGCGTCTACCACAAGAACCGTCTAATTCTGGTAACTTTCATAAAGTGAATGATTGCCCAGATCATAAATAAACTTTTCCTATTATTTCTTTAACAAAATGGACTTTCATTTCTGTCTTATGATGCTTATGTGCATTTGTTTTGAATGAGAAAACTGGGAATTTACTGGGTGCAGGGATATTATATTTATATTTGCATTTTGCATTGCCATATGCATGTGTCCACGGCTAGGTGTCTTGAAAGAGGAAACTTGTTCTCCTAGATGTGATTAATGTCACATGCCTGGATGTCTTTAAGGAGGAAACTTATTCTGCTGCATGTGATATATATTACACGTTTTCTTTTCAAGTGACTAAGGAGGATTTCTTAAAGTATTGTCTTTTCCCTATTTCTTCTTTTGCAGCCATTTTGGCAGGTTGTTACCTATTCAGACAGTAGGGGTAGAGGTGTGGTTGGTAAGAAGCCTACAAATATATTCACACATTGATATCTGGTTCCTTTTTTCTCTATCATAGGTTAATTCCGCCTAAAATCTTAGTTAGCACTCACCAAATGAGTTGGTTTATTCTTTCAGGTGTTTTGGAAGCTAATTTTGTTGAGCCAACTCATAACAAACAAGATTTTGAGAGAACTTCCCTTTTTCAGAAGCTTGAAGGTCGCTTGGAGGAAATGACATGGGAATATTGGTAATCTATTCTTTAATGTCTAAATTACATGAAAAGTTCATAGCTTATTGTTTCTCCCACTTAACGTTGCTTCCTGTTACTCCTGCTTTTCTGCTTATCTAATTAGTCTCGTGGTTCCATTTGCTCTGAGTATTGGGTGCCTACCATGGCTGTTTATGAGATGAACTACACATTTTCTACCATGATATGTTTGTATGTTTTTGGATGAAAACTATGGCTGTTTATGGGATGAACTACACATTTTCTACCATGTTATGTTTGTATGTTTTTGGATGAAAACTATGTACTGTTATTTTCTATTACTGTTTTGAGAAAAAAATATATGTTCCCATGCTTGCATTTGTATGTGATTCAATTTGATGGTTGATCAAATTTGTTTTGAAGTATGGATTTTGCCTTTATATACTTTAGATTGTATATCTCCAGTGTTTTCCTTAATTTCTTTTAATGACCAATTGGCCTCTTCATGAGGTTGCAGTTCATGGTCTAAGCATAGTTCAGTACAGCCTACCTGAAGCACATTCTTCAATTCGCAGGGATTATAATTGTGGACTAACTGGGTATCAGGTCAAGAAAAAGTCTCGACCAGCAGCATCTCATGTTTCATCTCACTTTACAGGACAGAGCAGTGCAGAACAACCTGTTCTGTTGAATCAAACTTCCTTGGATGCTGATAGAGCTAAAACAGGGTGTACAGATGTTGGAGTGAAGCAATCAATCACCAACTCTCACGGATGAAGCATGCAAGGTAAGTGCTATAATGATTTTGTTTTGGTACTAATATGAAGGATTTGATTTTTAGTCAAGGTGCCTTGTAATTGAGCAGGATTGCCTACGAAGAGGAAGGAACCTGGCGACTTAGCAAACCTTGAAAAGGTGAAACGTCAGGTAGGGACTAGTGCCAACACAGTTGTACAGGTCTGTGTAGAGAGCATGCTTTCTTAAGTTTCTAGACTATTAGATTCAACTAGGGAGTTGTGGGTGCCTTCTATAAGTCCATTGTCTGCTACAACTTACAACTTTTACTTCACTGTTCTATGCTTCAAAGCAAATTTGAAATTTTACACTACATGCATGCAAATCCTTCCATTGTTCCTGCTCATATATGAGTTCGCTACCCAATTCTTGCTATTTAATTAGCTGTTGCATGGGGCAATTACCCTAAGGATTCAGTTCCTTCTTACATTGGTGACATGACATTTGGTTTTCTTCTGCTTACTCATAGTGGCATCTATCTATTGCATCTTTTAACAAATGGATTTCTGTTGCTTAACCATTTTGTGCTTTTTTTCCCTCTAGCCTGTCGATACTACTGCAAATCACTCGAAAGATCAAGAAACTATTTACTTGATGCAAGAAAACAAAAAACTGCGTGCAAAGTGAGTGTTCTATTTTTATCCACATTTTTTGCTTGATGCAATGGTTTTAGAAGTTTGTAAAAGAAAATAAAATTCATACGTACATGATAACCACTAGCAATAACCTTCCAGCTGATAACCAGAAGTTTACTTTTCGTGTTTCAGATGCTCGGAATATGAGAAGAGAAGGGAGGACCTTAACATCAAGGTAATAAACTCAAATGGTACAGGCAGTTTTGGCTGTCTGTTCTGGCATCCAAAGTCTTGCTTTGTTCTTGAATTTTACCAAACTGATAAGAAACATCCTTTTACTCGAGCAGGTTGAAAAGCTTAGAAGCGAAGTCGGAGAGGTTCAGCGCGAGTATTATCGACTGTTGGCTGAACTAAACTCCCTGGATATTGTGAAGGATGAGAATGATGTGTATATGTAAATTTTGCTTGACCCTAATGTTCAATTCTTTTATTTGTAAAACAATGTTGTTGTAGCTCAGTGTATCCAACTGATCTAAACTTTGTAGAGAGGATGGGATTGACAGGTCATAACTACTTCATGGTAGGAGCTAGAAAAAAAAAAAACCCAAAAAAAAAACAAAAATAATTTTTCAATGCTGAAAAAATTTCTTTTTTACTTACTTATTTTTTTACATTTTACTAAAAATATCTTGTGTATAGAGAAGGATAATGGGAAGAGGAAGGTAGCAAAATTTTGAAAATGTGGAAATACTGGTACCGTATATTTTGGAATAGTAAAAGTTGTACAATTTGCTTTAAAAATATACCAAATTGTTTTTTTTAATGAATAATGTAGCGAATTGGTATTAGATAAAGTATGAAAATTGAAATAATAAATGTTTAAATGTTAAAAAAGCTCTTGAACTATTGCACTTGTGTGAAAAAGTTCTTTGATTTGTATGCACATAAACTTTTAATATTAATGAAAAATTTGAATTCCATGTTACTTGATGTTTTTGTGTATGTGGCAAATGATATGGTTTGATATTATGGTTGTGTTACATCAATTGTCAGCTAATATAACGTCGTCAAATGGTTAGTTCTCGTATTCATTGTTGGAATTTTCCATCTCATTATTCTACTCTTTTCAAGATTTCTAATCCAAAAATTTTAAATTAAAATATCAAATTCTTCATCCCGAGCACAGTCTCAGGGACTATTATGAGTAAGATGATATCGATATTCTCTTCCCATATGATGACATTTAATGGAAGTCCAGTTATATTGAGCCAATAGGCCTTGAAGTGGCATGCACTGCACCAGAAACTTCTATTCCAAAGCAATCAGTTGTTGATAAAATGGGTTTGATGGCCTTACTTTTTATACAATTCTTCAGGCCTTTCCTTCTCTTCTTCGGCCTCGATCCAAATGTAGAATAATACGTCAACTTTTTGTAGGGATGTCAACGGGTCGGATACTTTATAATTTTGAGGTACCCAAATCTTAACTTTATAAAAAATCAACTACTCTAACTCTATTAACTAATCGAATAATTTTAAAATTACTACCTTAACCCTAACCCTATTACATTTTTACTACCCTATAATTATCTTAACCCATTTAAAAACTCCGATTAGATTAAAAAATTATTAAAATCTTCTTCATAGGTATCCAATTACCCGAACCTGTATACACATACAATAATATTTGTCTACGTATTTCATAAAATTAACTACTAATTAAATTAATAAAAACAAAAATAATAAAATTTAAATTTAAATAATCAAACACAAAGATCTTAAATATTTATACAGCGTGGCGTGGTAGGTTGGTAGTTGGGGAAGAACAAGGGTCGAAGGGCATGGGGCTTGGGGCGACACCGAGGCAACCGGCAAGGCGTGGCTGTGGCTGGGCGGTTGAGGAGAAAAGAAAGATGATGTCAAACCCTGTTCTATAAAATAATTACGACGTCATTTACATGCTAAATAGAATATTTTCATATTTAGGAAGTTCGAAAAATCGTTAAAAGACGATATTGCCCCTTATGGTATCATTAAGTCGATTAACACTCGAACTAGTTCAAATAGGAATTTTAAGGTGAATTTAAGAGTTTCACAGTCTAGGGATGACTCAAAATAGTAATTCGGAGTTCGAGGATTAATTTGGAGTCAAATCAGAATTTTCGTTATCTAGGGGTAAAATGGTCATTTGCTACCTAGGGACAAAATGAGAATTTTTAGAAAAGATTTTTTTGGCACCATTTGACTTATTGGAGTATGATTTGAGGTTTAGAAGTGAAAAATTTTAATTTCGGTATAATTTGGAGTATAGGGGCGAAATGGTAATTTTACCACTCCGGGGACAAAACGGTAATTTTGCACCCCTAGAGCATTTTTTCAGCACAAGGTCTTCACCCATCATCATTTTTGACCCTTGAATAATGTGTGGTGGAGATTTAAAGCTTAAAAGATAAGAATTTAAAAAAATGGACAAATCATGGAATGTCATGTGGTAAGTTTAAATTATTATATTATTTAATTATAAAAATCAGCCCACACCACCATTTCTCTCTCATAAGGGTCGGCTTTGGCAAGAAAACAAAAGGGAAAAGAAGAATAAACCCTACGTGAAAAGAAATTCAAGAGAAAAGTGTGGATTTTCAAGAAAATCAAGTGGGAAAAGGTGAAATTTCTTGATTTTAGTTTATGAACTATTTTTCCTATGCATTTTCCCTTAATTTTCATGGTTGAAAAGTATGATTTCATGGTAAATTCATGGCTAGTCAAAATGGGTATGGAGAGAGAATGATCTCAGATTGGTTTGATTTTTATGAATGTTAGTGTTTTTAGGCGATTAATGATGTGTAGCATGAAAACAAGTGAAGAAAACCTCCAAAGGTTTGGTGCCCATCAATAGCCGAATTCTCTAAGTGAATAAGGAGGAAGAATGTGATGTTATTGTCAAATCCTATTCTATAAAATAATTACGACGTCATTTACATGCTCAATAGAATGTTTGCATGTTTAGGAAGTTCGAGGAATCGTTAAAAGACGATATTGCCCCTAATGGTACCATTAAGTCGATTAAGCCTCGAACTAGTTCAAATAGGAATTTT
>NW_017234763.1:22748-24623 GCF_000208745.1 Theobroma cacao
AACTTATTATCGTCTTAATTATCTAGAGTAGTTTTATACAATTGTGTGATTTTATGAAAAATGGGTTTAAATGGTAAATTGCTATGTTTTAAGAGAAATTGTGATTTTATAAAATGATTTTATAAATTTTCTGAAAAATCGAATACTGGTTTTGAAAATAGAGTAATTGGAGACTGCCTGCTTGTGTTGTAAATTTATGATTTTAAATTAAATGGCTTATGACAATAAATGAGCATGAATGGCTAAACTGATTTTGGTGTTAGAATTATTTATATTGTGTATTTAGCCTTAAAAGGCTAGGTTGCGATAAATTGCCATGTCATGTAGAAAAAGATTTTATAAATCAGGTGGTAGATAAAAGATTAGCTACTGCAGTGGTGGGGGGTTCCGTGGGCCAACCTATTAGAGAGGCACGGTAAACTCCTTTATATTCTCACCTCGGTCGTAGAGGCGCGTAGGATATCTCTTGAGGTGGGCTTTTTGAGTGCACTTCACATGGACCACCGCGTGAGAGTGAGACTTAGCCAACGCCAAGGAATGACTATGTTTCAAAATAAAAATATGATTTATGCGAAATATGAATTTTTAACAGCCTTGGCGGACTCAGTTGGATACTCCTAGTCCAGGTGTCACCGAGTACAGGATTTGGCATGAGCCAAGTTTTGAGTAATTCACGAGCCATATTGATTATTTGGTTGAAAAGAATATTCGTGATGTGAAAAATTTACTGAAGTTAATTATTTTTTAATTATCTCCATTTACTCGCCTTTAGATAGTTTAGATGGTGTTTGTTTACTCACTGAGATTTTATAATCTCAACACCCTCAATTACCCACATTTCAGGTTCGGGATAACCGGTAGATAGCCGATTGCATCAAGGACTTTAGTTAGCCTTGCATTGTCAAAATCATAGGTTCATAGACTCGCATCTTATTGGTTAGTTGGGGGCCCACGTGTCATTGTAAAAGTAATTTTATACTTTAGTTATTTGATTTAAAATATGTATGAACATATATAGCTTTTACACCATGTTTTTAGCGGGGTTCGATATTTTCGAAGAAAAATGACGAAAATGCCCTTGTGAGCCAGAAAATAATATTTTATTATTTTGATTTAGAAACGACTTATGATTTCTTGAAATGCAAGATTTAATAACTGTCGCTCACCAAGGAGATGCGGAAGTTGATGCTAAGCCTTGCGGGATTCCGATCGGCATTCGGGATAATGAGTGCCTATCGGGACGTCGCGGCGGTTGTCACGGGCCCGATGAGAGTTTCGAGTCGTGACAGTTATTCTAGGTGATTTGATTAAGAAATAATAGTTTTTGGTGAATTGAGGAATTGGAAAAGAAATAGAGCAAGTTGGAGTGAAATTGGACACATTGGCCAATTTATCGGATGAAAAATCGACTTAGGCCAATACCGGGTCTAGATGACTACCCGTGCATTTTTCATTTCATATCACGCATATATATCGACCTTGAAATAGCTTATGATTGTTAGACACAATTTAATTGGAATATGTGTCATGGATTATGGCTAGGTGGTGAGCTATTGGATACGAGTAAAGGACTGTACCCGCGGACTGAAAAAAGGAGAATTTCTACTCCTAATACTGTGAGTTGACAATTTATCGTCTTAAACATCTAGAGTAATTATACTTGTTTGATGCTTTTATTGAATGGTGAGTTTAAATTATAAAATATTATGTTTTCCAATTAAAATGTTTTTTAATAAAAATGAGATTTATACTGATTTTGAAATCAAATATTGTTTTGAAAAAATTGAGTATATGGAGACTGTGTTGAATTTATGATTTTATATGTTATTGAAATTGTGGCTTATGACATTATGGTAGCATGATGGCTAAATTTTT
>NW_017234763.1:33057-40144 GCF_000208745.1 Theobroma cacao
AGGCGCGGAGGATATCTTCTAAGGTACGATAAAGTTCACTTCACGCCGAACCACCACTTGAGGATGAACTCTGCCAATGCTAAGGGATGGCTAAACTATGTGTTTATGAGTAGTTGTTAACTTAATAACCTTGGCGGACTCGGTTGAATGCCTCGGCCAAGGTATAACCGAGAATTTTTTTTGGCACAAGCCAAATTTTTAAGAAAATCATAAGTCATGATATGTATTATAATGAAATATGTTGTTTTCTATGATTTGAAACAAGTACAAAATGTTGTAGATTATGGTATGATGAAAAGTTAACTGTCTCCATTTACTCGACTTTAGATGTTAATGACAGACTTTGTTTACTCACTGAGTTTATGAAAGCTCACCCCTTCTTTTTTTTAACCATTTCAAGTTCAGGATAAACTGTAGGCAGTCGATTTCATCAAGGATTTCTTTTGGACTTACTTCCTTGGAAATCGTAGGTCTACATTCTAGCACACTTTTGGTTATCTTGGGGTCCATATGCCACTATAGGATAATTTTGAATACCTGGTTTACTGTATTACTATGTGTATAAATTTATTTTGTTCTTATGCTACAAAAATTATCTGTGTATAGCTCTATAAAAATTGTTTTATAAGAAAATGGAACATATTATCGAATATTTTTATTTAGTCTAATTAGTCAACTTTTCACTCCAAATCAATGATTTAGATTACAAAAATTTAATTTTTATCAGAAATGGATATCTTTCTACCATATGTTGTATTTTTATCAGGTTTTGAAATTTTCGGATAAAAATGACCAAAATACCCCTGTGTGGCGAAAATTTTATTTTAATTGTTTTCGATCTAAAATAGTTTATATTCCCTTAAAACTCGATATTTAGTAACTATTGCTCATAGGGGAAGTCAAAAACTGATGCAAGAGCCTTGCGAGGTTTCGGTTGATATACCGGGTAATGAATGTTTACCGAGACTTCACGACGGTTGTCACGGGCTTGAAGAGAGTGCCGGGTCGTGACAATTCTTGTGGTATCAGAGCTTTTGGTTTTAAAGTTATTTTAAAAAGTAACTACAGTGTCAATGTGGCCCCAAGTTAGATTAGATTGAGTTAAATGCATATAGTTGCATATAGAACTTAAAATCATCTAAGTTTGTTCTGTCTTTTCTTATAGATCATCATGCCTCCTCGACGTGGACACCCACCTCTCTCTAGACCAGTCGGGAGGGGAAGAGGTCGTTTTCAACGTAATCAGCTAGATCTTGTAGAGGGGGAATCGACTGCGTCTACTCTTCGGGCAGCACCTGCTGCTGAACCGACTGAGACTCCTCCACATCCTCCACCACCTACCAATATTCTTGGTGTCCCTGTCATGTCTCCTGAGGCAGTACAGGCATTGGTAGCTTTTCTTACTGCTATTACTAGTCAGGCCCAAACTGGTCAAGTTCCTCCTGTTGTTCCTCCGATTGCTCCTTCAGTACCACCACCTCCACCTCCTATCCCACCACAAGTACCTGATGTCTCCATTTCTAAGAAACTTAAGGAGGCTAGGCAACTCGGTTGCATTTCTTTTACGGGTGATCTGGACGCAACCGCAGCTAAGGACTGGATTATTCAGGTATCAGATGCACTTAATGATATGAGACTAGAAGATAATATGAAATTGATGGTGTCACTAGATTGCTTGAGAAAAGGGCCTGTACTTGGTGGAACTCAGTGAAGTCTCGTTTCACTACTCTTCTGACTTGGTCAGATTTTCTGCGAGAGTTTGACGGTCAGTATTATACTCATTTTCATCAAAAGGAAAAGAAGAGGGAATTCTTGAGTCTGAAATAAGGGAGTTTGATAATAGAGGAGTATGAGGCTTGTTTTAACGAGCTAATGTCTTATGTGCCCGATCTGGTGAGGATTGAGCAGGATCAGGCTACTTATTTTGAGGAAGAGCTCTGAAATGAAATCTGAGACCGGATGACAGTGACAAGTAAGGAGCCGTATAAAGAGGTTGTGCAGATGGCTCTACGGGCTGAGAAACTTGCAACTGAGAACAGGCGAATTCGGGCTAAGTTTACCAAAAGGAGGAATCCGAATATATCTTTCGGTTAACCCTCGAAGAAAGGTAGGGATTTATCTACTTTGGGGAGTACCACCACGATTTCAGTAGCATCTACCTGACCCCCGTCTCAGCAGTCACAACAGATGCCTTCTAGATTCAGTAGATTAGCGATGAGTGTACTTGGAAAGAGCTTTGAGAGTTTTGACAGATGTCAAAATTGTAGAAAAGTTCATCCCCGACCTTGCAAAGAGCCTGTATGATGTTTTCAGTGCGGACAGCAAGGTCACATAAGGAGTGCTTGTCCACAATTAGTGCGAGCTACTACAGCTATTTCATCTCCTCTGGTTCATACAAATACACAGAGAAGAGATTTTTTTAGGTCACAACCGTAACAGGGTGTTGTGATACGGTCTGACGTGGGGAGTAATACCCTGGCACGTTCATCTTCTAGACCACAGGCTCACACTCCGACGAGAGTTTTTACAGTGATCGAGGAAGAAGCCCGAGTTCGACCCAGTGCCGTGACAGGTACTATGTTTGTATTTGACAGAGAAGCTCATGTTTTAATTAATTTTGGTTCAGATAGATCTTATGTGAGCACGGCATTTGCATCTTTCTCTGATAGAAACTTGTCACCTTTAGAGGAAAAGATTGTAGTCCATACCCCTCTAGGAGAACAATTGATTAGAAACACCTGCTATAGAGATTGTGGGATAAGGGTTGGTGAAGAATAATTCAAAGCTGACTTAATTCCTTTAAAGATTCGAGATTTTGATTTAATATTAGGTATGGACTGGTTAGCTACACATCGGGCGAATGTGGATTATTTTAAGAAAGAAGTTGTTCTTAAGAATTTGGAGGGAGTAGAGATTGTTTTTGTAGAGGAACGTCGAGTATTACCGTCTTGTGTAATCTCGGCCATCAAAGCTTTGAAACTGGTGCAGAAAGGGTATCCAACTTATTTGGCTCACGTGATTGATACTTCAAAGGGGGAACCTAAGTTAGAGGATGTCCCAATAGTTAGTGAGTTTCCAAATATATTTCTTGATGAGTTACCGGGACTACCTCCTAATCGAGAGCTTGAGTTCCCTATTGAGCTACTTCCAAGTACCGCACCTATTTCTATCCCTCCATATAGAATGGCTCCGGTAGTTGAAGGAACTGAAAGTCCAATTGCAAGATTTGGTGGATAAGGGTTTCATCCGCCCTAGAACTTCTCTTCGGGGAGCGCCAGTCCTATTTGTAAAGAAGAAGGATGGCACTCTTCGATTGTGTATCAATTATCGTCAGCTGAACCGAATGACCATAAAAAATAAATATCCTTTACCCCGGCTTGATGATCTTTTTGATCAATTACGAGATGCTATGGTGTTCTCTAAGATTGATTTGAGGTTTGGGTATTATCAGTTAAAGATTAAGGAGCAGGATGTACCCAAGATTGCTTTTAGGACGCGTTATGGGTATTATGAATTTCTGGTGATGCCGTTTGGTTTGACTAATGCCCCAACAGCTTTTATGGATCTTATGAATAGGGTGTTCCATCCGCACTTGGATAAGTTCGTGATAGTATTCATAGATGACATCCTAGTTTATTCGAAGAATGATAATGAACATGCTACCCATTTGCGTATTGTGTTGCAAACTTTGCGCGAGAGACAACTCTATGCCAAGTTCTCTAAATGTGAGTTCTAGTTAAAGGAAGTGATTTTCTTGGGACATGTAGTGTCCGGAGCTGAAATTTATGTCGATCCCAAGAAGATTGAGGCAATCTTACAATGGGAGCAACCAAGAACGGTAACTGAGATTCACAGTTTCCTTGGCTTAGCTGGTTATTATCGGAGATTTGTTCAAGGATTTTCATTGATAGCAGCTCCTCTGACTCGTTTGACTGGTAAAGGAGTTAAGTTTGAGTGAGATGATGTTTGTGAGAATCAATTTCAGGAGCTAAAGAATCGGTTAACCTCCGCTCCAGTTTTAACACTTTCTGCTAATGAAAAAGAATTTGTGGTATACAGTGATGCATCTAAGTTGAGATTAGGGTGTGTATTGATGCAGGATGAAAAAGTGGCAGTTTATGCTTCTCGGCAGTTGAAAAAGCATGAGACGAATTACCCTACCCACGATTTGGACTTAGCGGCAGTAGTCCTTGCATTGAAAATCTTGAGGCATTACTTATATGGTGAGCGTTGTCGGATTTTTACTGATCATAAGAGTTTGAAATATTTACTCACCCAGAAAGAACTTAATTTGAGACAAAGACGGTGGCTGGAGTTGATTAAGGATTACGACTTGGTGATTGATTATCATCCGGGGAAGGAAAATGTTATAGCGGATGCTTTAAGTCATAAATCCTCATCTTCATTAGCAGTACTTCAGAGTTCTTATTTTTCGACGTTACTTGAGATGAAATCTCTAGGGATCCAGTTGAATAATGGTGAGAATGGAACCCTACTTGCTAGTTTCGTTATGAGACCTTCATTGTTGGATCAAATTAGAGAATTGCAAAAATTTGATGATGAGTTGAAACAGGAAGTTCAAAAGCTGTAAGATGGAGAAACTAGTGAGTTTAGACTCAGTGATGATGGTACTTTGATGTTTGGAGACCGAGTTTGTATCCCTAAGGATAATCAGTTGAGACGAGCTATTTTGGAGGAAGCTCATTCTTCCGTCTACGCTTTACATCCCGGAAGCACCAAGATGTATCGGACTATTAAGGAAAGTTATTGGTGGTCGGGTATAAAACGAGACATAGCAGAGTTTGTAGCAAAATGTCTCACATGCCAACAGATCAAGGCGGAGCATCAAAAACCGTCAGGTACTCTTCAGCCTTTACCTATCCCTAAATGAAAATGGGAGCACGTGACAATGGATTTTGTGCTGGGTTTGCCACAGACACAGAGTGGGAAGGATGCTATTTGGGTGATTGTAGATAGATTGACTAAGTCCGCCCATTTCTTGGCTATTCATAGCACATATTCCATTGAGAAACTAGCTAGATTATATATAGATGAGATAGTGAGATTACATGGAATTCTAATTTCCATCATGTCAGATCGAGACCCTCGATTCACCTCAAGATTCTGGCCAAAATTCCAAGAAGCTCTCAGAACTAAGTTGAGATTTAGTACTGCTTTCACCCACAGACGGATGGTCAATCCGAAATGACCATTCAGACTTTGGAGGATATGCTACGGGTTTGTGTCATTGACTTTACTGGGAGTTGGGATAGACACTTGCCGTTAGTGGAGTTTGCTTATAACAATAGCTTTCAGTCTAGTATAGGGATGGCACCATACGAGGCTCTGTATGGGAGAAAGTGTCGAACTCCACTTTGCTGGGATGAAGTGGGTGAGAGGAAGTTGGTCAATGTAGAACTGATTGATCTAACCAATGACAAGATCAAGGTTATCCAAGAACGAGTAAAGACAGCCCAAGACAGGCAAAAAAGTTACTCGGATAAACGAAGAAAAGACTTAGAATTTGAAGCTAATGAGACAGTTTTTCTTAAGGTTTCTCCTTGGAAAGGTAATAATCTGAATGCTTTGTGGTATTAAGTTTTATTTGATTATATTATTGTGGTAAATTATGATATCTTGTTGGATAATGAAAGGTGTGATCCGGTTTGCAAAGCGAGGAAAGCTCAATCCAAGATACATTGGACCTTTTCGTATTATTGAAAGAATTAGGCCAGTGGCTATAGACTAGAGTTACCTCTGGAGTTGGATCGGATTCACAATGTTTTTCATGTCTCGATGCTAAAGAAGTATGTACTCGATCCCTCCCATATCCTCGAGATACCTCCGATTCAGTTGTAACAAGATTTGAAGTTTGAGGTGCAACCTGTACGTATTCTAGATCGAAAGGATCGAGTGCTGAGGAACAAGAGCATTCCAATGGTGAAAGTATTGTGGAAGAATGCCCGAATGGAAGAGATGACATGGGAAGTCAAGCACCAAATGAGAAGCCAATATCCACATCTTTTCTTCGAATCTGGTAAGTCAAGACTAGGAGTGTTATAAATTCCCGTCAAACTGAATAACCTCTGTTCATCTTATCTATCTAGAGTATTTTTACAATCGTTTTTATGATTTTAAGAATATTGAACCTAAATGAATTTTATGTTTTATGACTAATAATCGATTTAAGGAATAAGGTTTATGACTTATTTTACAATTCAATAATGTTTTTGAAAATGAGAGTATATGGAGACCAACCTTTGATGTTGCTTATATATTTAAGTTTACGTACTTATGTTTGGAATTGATGATTTATGAATTGATACGTGATGACATATGTGGCTGGGTTTTTGGGTTGTGAAATATATAAACTGTTGTTTTTCTTTGACAGGCTGGGTAGTATTATGTTAGCCACGTTATGCTATCAAAATTTTATTGATTGGTGGGTTATTTAACTAGCCACTGCAGTAGGCGAGTTTTCATGGGCCAGCCTATTAGAAGGGCACGGTAAACCCCGTTATATTTACCTTAGTATGAGAGGCGCGAAAGATATCTTCTAAGGTACGATGAAGTTCACTTCACGCCGAACCACCACTTGAGGATGAACTCTGCCAACGCCAAGGGATGGCTAAACTATGTTTTTATGAGTAGTTGTTAACTTAATAACCTTGGCGGACTCGGTTGAATGCCTCGGCAAAGGTATCACCGAGAATGTTTTTTTGGCATGAGCCAAGTTTTTAAGAAAATCATAAGTCGTGATGTCTATTATAATGAAATATGTTGTTTTCTATGATTTGAAACAAGTACAAAATGTTGTGGATTATGGTATGATGAAAAGTTAACTGTCTCCATTTACTCGGCTTTAGATGTTAATGATGGACTTTGTTTACTCACTGAGTTTATGAAAACTCACCATTTTTTTTTAATCATTTCAGGTTCAAGATAAACTGTAGGCAGTCGATTTCATCAAGGATTTCTTTTGGACTTATTTCCTTGGAAATCGTAGGTCTACATTCTTGCACACTTTTGGTTATCTCGGGGTCCATATGCCACTGTAGGATAATTTTGAATACCTGGTTTACTGTAT
>NW_017234763.1:40970-56684 GCF_000208745.1 Theobroma cacao
AAATTTATATAATAGTAATTATATTCCTTTGTAATATGATATGATATTCATATTATTTAAACATAATTAATAATCTAATAATTTATTTATTTATATATATTCATATCATCACATTAGTATATTTAAGTAACTATATTTTAAATATATTTGTCAACATATAACAAAGGAAATTGCTTGTCAAGATGGTTGAGACGGTGAGTACTTCTCTTCTTTGGCTTGGGTTTGAGTCCAAACACCATCAATTTTATTCAACTATTTAATTAAATAATAAAAAATATATAAATAGGTATCTATAAGCAGGTTCGGGCGGGTATCGTGAAATCCGGTTAAACAATAATCGGGTTCGGGTAACGGGTATCCAAAGTGTGATATTCAAACCCATTTATTCGGTACCCTAATCTGATATAACCGGGTCGAATACTCGCGAGTACCCTATAATAGGGTACCCGTTGACATCCCTAACTTTCTGCAACCATGGCTGCATGCCAAATGTGACTTTATTTGCCAAGTGTTTGAAGTAAAGAAAAGGTTATCCAGTGAGGTTGCTGTAACTGCTAGTCAGAGTGCATCATGGTTCCTGCACTTTGGAAATTACTTATCTTGGACAAACTTGTTGAAGTTGTTTACATATATTGAAACACCATTGGCAAACTCTGTTATACTTTTTTCAATCTTCGAGGGAGAAATATTAGAATCCAGGCTTGTCAATTTTTTGGTAACAAGAGACTGTAAGAAAAAATAAAGGGGGTTTAGGAGTTTAATCCTCCCCATCCCTGTCCTTGAAAATTGAAACCAAACATAAAATTAGTATCACTTACAATCACAATGACACCTCTTCTTGGAAAACATAAATATACCTAGAGTTAATTATAGACATTTCTTCATTCTTCTATCAAAGATCCCTGGTCCATAAGTTGAGAAAAAAATCTTAACAACGAGTGGAAACTGCAACCTCACAAAGAGACCGATTAGAATGCTAGATAGCACAACGATCGAAATAACAATCTCAAATTGGCCCTTTAGCATGATAATGACAGTTGAGGAGAAGGCAACCATCATTGCTGCAATAGAAATGAAGAGGAAGGAAAGTCCGATGATCAATTTGCTGGGCAAGGATATGAGGAAATCATTTGCTGAGTATCGTGAAGTGAGGATGCCAACGAATATCAACACCGAAGTGGTTGAAGCAAAAAAAGAAATAGCATCCGATATTATGAATACCTTAAAAGGCTTATTTGTTAAGAGTAAGGGAACACCAGTTTCCTGATTAAGGCCCCCAGGAACAGTAAAAAGAGCAGCAAACATAATGGTGATGATGAGAGTGCCAACAATCGTAGAGGATTGTGCTATATCCTTCGACCATTTCTCTCCTTCTTTCACCAATTCCGCATGGCTTCGATCAAATGCTTCACAAGGAGTTTCTCCTTTTCTATTAGGATATTCTTTAAATATAGGTGGTACAATGCTTTCCACTTCCTGCGTTTGTAATTCATACAACCAATAAAACTTAGATATTAAAACAAAAAAATTTCTCATTTGTTTTCTTTCTTGTATTTATTATTTCATTATACATTACATACTTGAGTAAATTCTAAAATTCATTCATCGGTGACTTTTCATGATATTCTATTTTCTTTCTCAATATAGAAAACTCAATTTGTTCATTCATAACATTTTGAATTTGTTTCAAATATATCCATTTATTAACCTACTGATAAAATTATATGGATAGAATTTGTCACGTGTATGTTCATTTAAGTATCACATGTCAAATTTTGTCCACATTTTTCCATATTTTAATGGCTTGTTGACATGATTTGAAACAAATTCAAGGGATTACGAATGGAAAAAATCAAGCTTTTAGATAATAAATAAAAATAAACATTATGAACCTTTCTAATTTTCCCTTTTTTCCTTGTTTCTTTTTTTATTTATAAATGAATACTTACAAAAAACTAGAATTAGAGTTCATATTATATGTTTATTTAACATATTGTTTGTTACATGTAAATGAAATATTATTTTTTAATACTATTATGTGATTTAATTTTCAAAAGTTAAATATCTTATAAAAGTTAATTGTTCAATATTTTTGCGTTATTTGTTTTGTCAAATTATTTTTTTCCTTTTTGTTATAATTTTTTTTTATAATTGATAGAGGGGTATCATGTACCAACCAATGAATCAAATATTTAGGTGTAACGAAAAATAATGATAATTTTTAAAAGCACATTTTAAGAAATTATTGAAGTATTATTTTCAATAATTTATGTAACATTTTTAATAATTATTTATCATTTTACCCCAACAAGTGTTTGTCAAGTTTTTGTTGCATGCATAGTAACTAGCATTAAAACTACCAAGCAAAAAACAAAAAACATTAAAACTCACAAATCATATATAAGCATGCAATCAGAAAAAAAAAGCTTAAGCTGAGGAATTATAAAAGAGAGAGAGAGAGAGAGATGATGACCTTGAACCATTGCAGTTCTCTTTGCATTTGCAGAGCTGGTCCTGAGATTTGTTCAAGCTTAACCTGAGATTCGGATGATAGTTTCCCTGCCACATGTAACATACTATTGCCGAGCTTATCAACGAAAGAAAGAAAATGATGCTTCTTAGTATCAAGCCCATATATGAGGTTAAAAACTTTTTCTTGTCGATGTGCAACTGCAATCCTGAACATGTCTCTATCGTCCACGTCCTTAGTCATCAATAAATCTGGATTACGTCCGATGATTTCGACAATAAATTCCGTCATCCCTCGCTGAAAAGCGTTCATGATTGCTTGATGCACTAAATTTTTACGGGCTTGTGCAAAATCTAAACTAGCTATCTCCTTACACATCAGAATCAGAAGCACCCGGGCATAGACATGGGCCTGCTTTAAATCATGTATTTGCTTGATTCCTACATAAATAAATATAGGTTTTAACTAATTTCTCTAATTGAAGAAATGGTTGATAGGACAAGAGTTGAAAATATATGAAGAAAAAAATAAAAGTGATCAAGTAACATACCAAAGAATTTTAAAAGATTTGACCTCAACCCAAGTAATTGCCCTGCAACTGCACAATTCAACCCATTTTCTGACTTAGACAGACTGATGTAAAGAATATACAGTTTGAGCAACTTGAGGCTATAATTGTTTCGTTGAAGATTTGAGCTAAGGAAAAATGGAAAAATAACGATTTGAGATTCCAATTTCTTCATCAAATGTATAAAAAACGTAGCATTTCTTTTACAACTAAGATCTGTTCTCCCATTTTGCAAATTTTTTGTCATAAGATTTGAACATGAGATCTCCAAATTGAAATCTTAAGAATTAATGTTAAGATGCCTCATTGAGAAAAGACACTCAGAACAAAATTAATTTATAATTAATAAATATATAACTAAGAGTCGATCCAGCTAGAGCTTTCATATGAAGCATTGTTCGAGTAGAGCTGTTTCTAATTAAAAAATGTTGTAAAGGGAAACTAAAATAAAGTTTGGTAAACTAGCTACACATATGTCACAAAAGAAATCTTTTAAAATAAACTTTTTTTTCTCTTAAATAATATTTTTATTATCAAAAAATCAAACATTGTCAAAGAATGAAGTGTCTTGTAATTCAAGTCACAGAGCAGAACATATCTTGCGTCGTGAAGTTTGTCATTTGCCTTTGATCTTGTACTTCGTAAGTATTTATACGAACATCATCTTCACTAGTGGGTTGTTTTACATTTAAACCTGCAACGACAATGAACTATTTCATTATTGTTGTTAAATTATACTATGATATATTATAAATTCACAACTTTTTTTTTTTAGGTGCAAACTCATCCATTCTTTAAAAGTCTTTTACGTTTTCGTTTTTGCGTTTTGTTGTTCATTTTCTTTCATTAATTTATACATTTAGTTAACTGAAAGATGTAATTTTTTTTTTATTTTCTTTTATTATAAACTTTATTCATAATAACTTTTGACTTATTTATCAATTTTTGATGAAATATAATTTGCAAAAAGGGTTATCTTAATTATTAGAGATATTAGATTGAAAACTAATGCAATAGAAGAAGAAAGAAGTGATACTGACAAGAATAGATACAGCGTTGCCGAAATGAGAGCCGACTGCCACTAGGGAATGCAGAAGGTTGAGAGGATAATATTGAAACAGCATTCATTCCATCGACCTTAGCAAATGCTAATTGTGGACGACGACGGAGCAGATCCAAAGCAACATCTGGTGAAGTGATGATATAAAAAAAAAATTATATACCCCATGACAAGATACATTAAAGAAAGAATTGTTTGTGTTTACAACATATATGTCACTCTTACCAAACCATTTGTTACTAATACAGCGATGGACGACCAGCACTGCCTGACGTTTGTTTTCTTCCTCGATTAGGAATCCTGGTGTAGTCATGTTGTATAGATAGTGAGTCATATCTTTATGGCCTGCCAAACATGCAAAATTAAGTGGAATATCTCCTCTGCGATCAAGTGGAATATCTTCTGCGCCATTTTTAACAGTAAGTAATTCCTCGTTCTTTGTGATCAATCTTTGGGCAATCTCGGTGTTTTCAGAGCACAAGGCGACATAGTGAAGAACCGTGTTACCACCACGATCTACCATTCCTAGGTGTTCCTTTGACATTGTGCTTACAAATTCATCAATCATTTCCAACTGACCCTCGAAGATTGCGAAATGAAAGATCGTGAGATCAGCCATGGCCCGAATTCCGGTATATGCTAAATGAGGGTTGGCCCTCAATAGTTTCTTTGCCTTTTCCAAATGACGTGTCCTAATAGCCTCGAGGAACTCCGCAGTACTTTTGCGTTCAACATGTCTATCCTCTGCCACCGCACAACGTTGTTAATAGAGTAGTATGCTAAAGATCGGTAATTATGATATGAAAATTTTCATGAAAAAGTTATAACTATTGTGATTCTTTACCCTCTTCCCTATTATAATACTTTCTATTACTTATTTTCCCTTATTCTGTTCATTTTTTTTCTTTTATGCATAATATTTTGAATTTAAAATAAAAAAATATAATGCTAATATAACTATTTATTTTCAATTCCAAAAAAAAAAACTATTTATTTTCCCATTTGAAATAATTTTAATTTTTTAAAACATCTAAAAATTTTTTTTTGTATATTTTTAAAATTAAATTTCACAATAATTTATTATTTAGTACATCTTAACAATAATTATTTAAAAAATATATAAAAAATAGCATATGGTTGTATGACTAATAAAATTCACTTTTCAAATATATATATATATATATATAAACTCATTCTTTACTTTTAAATATCAAGTCTTTTTTTCAACATTTTAACTCTCTAACACTACTTTTTTACAATAACACCCAATACTAAAAAAACTCAAATCACATTTACCACAACAGTCTTCGACTCTTCGCAACACTTTTCAACATACTTTTTTTTCAACCTCAACAACTATGCCAAATTAGGCCTAAGTATAGTATAATTTGACATCTGTGGGTAGAAATTATTCTAAAACTTTAATCCTTTTTTTCTTTTATATAAACTGTTTCTCTCTTATTAGCTTTTCATCAAACCATACTTGCCACATTTCACTTGATCTTTTTTATTCTGATTTGTTTTCTTACTTTAAGAAGTAAAAGATAAATCGAAAAAACAAGTTGAACTATATTGTAAAAAGACAGACAGGGAGGGAGACGATGGTGCTTGTTGGCACGAGTTGAAACGGGTAAGATAGAGCAGAACTGTTTCTTGCACATTTTCGACTTTTTCTTTTTTCTTTTTTGTTTAAAGATTGATTAATAAGAGAGAGAGACCTGGTATCTCTGGTGCATCTTCTGGCACTTGGCACAATCGGGCCAAAGTCTTCCAAGCATCTTTAGCCGTAGTCATGTTTCTAAGAAAAGAAAGCATGAACGGATCACATGAAATTTGAATAGCATGCAAAGCAGCCACATTCCTCTTACTCCAAGCCTTGAATTCAGCCTCCTCTTCCGGTTGAGAAGGTTCTGAGGTCTGTTCCACAACGTCCCACAGATCTCTAACCCACAAATAGTTTTTTATGCAAGCTTTCCAGTTTTCATAATTATCTTTTCCGGTAAGAACTTGAGCAACAATGGCGCTCGAACAAATATTATGGGCCTCCATCTGTCAAATAAAAAAAAAGAAAATTAAATTTGATTCTCAAGCTAGCTAATTTGCACCTAATAATTAGTGTGTATATATATATATACATGTGTGTGTGTGAAATTACATATAGTTAAGTTATTAAAATACTCAACTTACAGGAATAAATAAATGAGTCTTCTTCCTCAGTTCTTCAGTGGTTGCAAATTATGTTGTTCCGACTCAATTATTTTTCTTTGGAGTTGGATTGCAGACTATTATATGGACGGCTCCCGAAATTGATGTCACTGTACTTGCTTGTTAGGTTTGGAAGCTAATGCTATGACATAAAGCTAGAAATAGAAGGTTGATTTTTACCGCCCAATTTCTGAAGGAATATTTTGAGATCTTTCTAGTCTCAAACGGGGGCAGATCCTCTGTTTAGTTATGGGGTCCGAAATTTTGTAAATTTTTTCTACAGTGAAATTTAATTAACGGCAACTGACAGCTGTCGGTTAAAAGATATCCCAAAGTCTCTACTTCTTCACTTCAAAATTATCAAAGGTTCATAATGAGCAGCATCAAAATATCCAATACCACAGCCTAAACTCTATTGATCACCTAATCCTACCGGGTAGAAACCCTTTTTTCCCGATACGGGGTCCCACCCATAACAGATAAATTAAAGGAGAGTTAAAAAAAAGTAGATCAAAGATCGACAGCATCTAAGCTTCCACGTCAACGCACTTCTTGGCGGGGGTGCAGACGAGCCAAACGTATCCATAGGGATCCTTGACTTTGCCCACGCGACCACCACAGCACGCGCCGTCACCCTCAGTAATCTCACCTTTGGCAACGGCTCCAGCGCTCACGGCCTTGGCAATAGCTGCTTCCACGTCCTTGGTCTCGAGGCAGAGCACACATCCATTTCCCTCAGTTTTCACCGGAGCAGAGTCTTCAGCGATATCAGATACGAGAATGGTAGAGCCAGCGAGCTCAAGCTGAGCGGAGAGGATGTGAGGGAGCTCCTGCTCAGCCTTGCGCTTAAGGTAAACAGTACGGCCTGCCTCAACAGCGCCAAACGCGGTCTTGTAGAACTGCACTGCATCGAGTGCCTTCGGTGCCTCCACCATCAGCTGTGGCTTCATAGAAAATTTTTTCTATAACATATAAAATTTTTAAAATATTATATATATATTTTTAATAGTTACTCAAAATAACTTTTTATCTAATAATTAATATAAATAAAGAATAGTTAAAAAACCTTAAATATCTCACTCAATTTTAACCTCTTAGGTTTCTCCAAATTTCTTTTTCTTTTTTTTTCTCTTCTATCTTTTTATTTTTATTTTACTCTCTTCTCTATAACTTATTACCGAAACATATTTCATTCTTCATTTCAAGAGGGATTTATGAACTTGTCAGCTTGAATATGAAAAGACGAAAACCACTTACCATAGTTGTGTGAAATTAAGAGAATGTAAAATTTTCTTTTGTTTTCTTGTTTCAATTTATATTATTGTTTTTATTTTTATTTTATTTTCTCATATGTTCTAAATTTCTATAGATTTTTTTTTTCAAATTTTTACAAACCATCAATCATATTTTTTTTCTTTCTTTTTGTTATGTCATATGTGAGTTCTATCTTTGTTTTATTCTTTTATCTGTTATATGGATTTTATTTTCTATAATTTTAATTTTTAAAATTTAATAAATTATTATATAGTTCTAAAATATAAATTGTAGTGTTGCACCGCTGTTCAAAATTTCATCAATGTATTTTTTGTTGTGAAAATTGCCCAAGAATCAACAAAGATAAAACTCAGAGAAATTAAGCAAATAGAAAAACACAAGAATTTACGTGGTTCGGCCTCTTACCTACGTCCACAGAGTGAAACTGTTCTTCTATTATTGAGAATTTAAAGTACAATAAATTGACCTTTATGGTTCCCTAAACCAACCTAAGATCCCTTGCACACTCTTCCTCAATAACCTCCCAAGAACACTCACCCAAACCACTCTCGCTCCACCTAGAGCAAAAGACAAAGTTACAAGGTGTTCCCTCTCTAGAGCTCTCAAAGCACTACTTACAATTCTAAAGCCTAGAAATCTACTTTTATAGTATAAAAATCTAAAGTAGAATGTGATTAGGATTCGATGTGGAATAAGAAGTTTAAAACCATACAACTACTCAATGTTGTACACAAACAAAAAATCCTAATCAAATAAGATCTAGAATTCTAGTCAACCTAAAACTCAACAAATCTCCACCTTTGACTTGAATTCAAACTCCTTAAACCTCTTCCACTAGTCGCTGTCGTAACGTGCGGGTCCGGGAACTTGACTGCTAGATGTGGGCGAAAATTAATTATCTTGGAGTCGCCACCAATCTTTTTTATTTAGGTGTGATTGGCCACCTATTAACCCGATTCTAATCGACAAAATCCTAAATTAATTTTAGATCCTGTCGACAGAACGAGAACTGGTCCACGTTTTTCAGAGATAGGTTCGGGAGTACAGTTACGCACGAAGAAGGGTTAGCACCTCCGTGACGCTCGTTCCATGAACGATACCATTTAATCTTAAGTTATCCTATTGTAACCCACCTTGATTCTATTCCTATGTTTCCTTAATTCTTCTTATTAATTAATTCTTTACTATGTCATTTGATTGAATCTTTTATTTGGTTTCACGGATGCACATGATGCAATCGTAAAATGTTGTTATGATTTATTCAATTTCAAATAATGGGGTCGACAATCTTTTATTGAAAAATCATTCAAAGACCATCCCAACGCTTTAGTGAAGTCTCAAAATTTTTCTCACCTAGAGATATGCCTAAAAAAAACTCGTCTCTATAAGTTTTTCGAGAAAATCCCATTATCGGAATCTTTGTACCATTAATAAGATAAACATGACATGTTATGACAGGATAAAATGATGATATCTACATGATCACGTTTATTATTTAAGTTGGTTCGTTATGCATGCAATAATATGTTTAATAATTCAGGGTGATTTATTGCCTTGTTTGTATATTTATTGTTGTTTATTATTATTTTTTAATTATCTATTTTTTTACAATGATTATTTGAGTGAATGGGTATTGAAGTATAAAGTTCGGATTTATCCCGACGCTTCGGTGAAAATCCGTCTCAAACTCAACACCTAAGAAATCCACAAGAAAAAGGCAACTCTTTGCCTTTTTTAGGTGAAATCTCTCAAATAATCATTTCATTTTTCTTATAATTTTATAATTGTGTCATGCATTATTATTATTTTTATATATTATAAGTATTTAAATATATTTATAATATAAACATTTCTTTCTTTCTTTTTTTTCTTATTCTTCTCATTCACTTATTATTATTATGATCTTTTTTTTTTTAACTAAACTAAATCTACTATTGATTTTCTTACTATTTATTTACTTATTTAACATATATATATGTTCTTCTAAATCCTTTTTTTTTTTTGACTAACAAACTATTTAGGCCATTTTTTTTTATTTTTACTATCAACATTCACCTTTATATTTCTTATTTACACTAACTTCCATATTTTTTAAAAAATTATTTAAAAAATCTAGGACACTATACTAAATAATTTAATTTAATTTTATATCATCCAATTACATATTCAACTCAATGAGTTGGACTAAATTCAAACAACATAATCCATAATGAATCCATAAAGAAAAGGATTGGATTTTTACCTTGCTTGGGTTCTAATAATGACCCAAATAATTTGTGCACAGCTCACCAAATTTGCTCTGTCAATTGCACTGTGGGAGGTGCAAAAGGAACATTTTCTTCCTTTGAAATGGCACCGTTTAGGTGCTCTCCCAGGCTAATTTTTTTGTTTTTTTTAACTTTTTTTATTCCTCTTTCTCTGACACTCACTTTCTTTCTTTTCTTTTTCTTTCTTTCTTCTCTCTCTTCCCGATCTTCCTTTCTTCCCCTTTTTCTTTTTTCTTTTTCTTCCCTCTTTCTTCTTTTCTCTTCCTCTTTCTTCCTCACCGGCGTCTTCTTTCACCGCCGATGACTCTTTCTTTCTCTTCCCATCTCTTTCTTCTTCTCTATTTCCCTTTCTTTTTCAGATCTTTCTTTCTCTCCTTCAAACTTTCAGCCTTCTCTTACTCTCTCTCAAAACCCAAAAAACCCATTTCTCATTTTTGGTTTTTTTTTTGAGTGTTTTGGTTTCTTTCTTTGGTTGTGATTTTTTTGATTGTGGCTAGGTAGTCGACTGGTAATTTTTTGTATCTGTGGTTTTGTTGGTTTAGAGAATGGGATTCTTTGGTTTTTTTGATTTGGTTTCTTTGGAAAGATTGGGTTTTTTTTTGGTTGTTTCTTGGCTTTTTTTTTTTGAAACGTTTTTTCCCTGATTTTTGCCTATGTTTTCTAGCTTTCAAAATCCTCCCCTAGAGCTCTCTCTGGTGTTTTCCCTTAAAAGCCGGATTGTCCAAAAATTTGGATAACCCGGTAATGGAGGTTCTGGCACCAGAGAGTTGGTAGCCAGAGCCCCCATCCCTTCCTTTTTTTAGGTGCATTAAATGCACTATGATGGTTGTTGGGGAGGGATGGCTGAGCGTATGCTTAGTCATTTCCCTTTTTTATTTTTTTCATTATTTTTTTTATTTTTAATTTATTTCTATTTTTTTATATTTTTATTTTTATTTTTATTTTCTTTCATTATTATTTATTTTGTTTTTTAAAAGAGGTGTCTACAATCGCACCTAATTGCAACTTCTTAACTCCACCTACTTTCCAACACATTGAACAACTCTCCAAGCATAAGACTTTCTAAATCATTGGCCTTTATAATTACCACGACTACACATACTGAATCAAGTATGGTCCAACACTCAATTCTACAAAACGGCCAATGCACCTGTGTAGCCGTCAAGTCAATGGCACTAATTGACTTCGAAAAGGGACCTCGACGACCTTTCCAATTCACTACTGGCAAGATTTTTTGTCCTTTCACCATTATCTACACCATGGGAATCTTTCATCACCTCCTCGGCAAATGAAATCTCACTTTGGTAGCTACCATCCCCTGTGCACTGTTCCCATCTTTTCGAGGCCTCACATTCTAGACGATACAAGCCATTATGCAAATTCCCCCTCATCAGGACCATGTCGCCTTGTGTGACTTTTACCACTCCATCACAAGCAGAATATCCATACCTTTTGGAGTCTAACAAGCTCAATGATATTAGATTCTTACGTATCTTTGGGATATAGGCCACACCACCCAAAGAGCGCACAACCTTATCAAACATTTTGATTTTCACAACTTCAAAACCCATGACCTTCATTATTGACTTATTACCCAAAGTCAAATTCCCAGCCACCCCTTCTTGAAGTAAATCAAAACAATTTTTTTGATAACATATGTGAGTAGCAGAAGCAGAATTTAAATACCAATCAGAATTTGCATCCATATTTTCTGAGATTGTAAGGACATCACAATCATCACCTTCAGCAACAAAAGCACACTCACCTTTGTTCTCGTTACTTTCATCATCTTTTGTAGGACAATCCCTTTTAATATGTCCATACCCTTTGCATTGAAAGTACTGAACATTATTGGATCTAGACTTGCCACCCTTAGATCCCTTACCAATTGACTTCCTCCTACGAGCCTCAGTTACTAATACTAAGCCACTTGGATCTCTATCCCCTTCCTTACTTTTCTTTCGGGCTTCACGAGACATTAATGTTGCTTGTGCTTGTTCTAACATTATTGTATCCATCCCACATATAAGAGATTCCAAAAATACCTCATAAGAGTCTGAAAGCGAAGCTAGGAATAATAGTGCCTTTTCCTCTTCCTCCACCTTCACATCAACTTTCTTCAATTGATCAATGATTTCATCGAATTCATTCATATGCTTCATGAGGTCTCCATTCTCCTCCATCTTTAAGCGATACAACTTTCGCCTAAGTTGCAACTTGTTAGAAAGACTTTTCTCCAAGTAAATTCTCTCTAACTTTGCCCATAATCTTGGAGCAGAATCCTCATGAATAACATGGTTAAATACATTATCTCCAATGCAAAGCCGAATAGTGCTCACACACCTTTGCTCCAACTTTGCCATTCAACATCTTTCATGTTATCTGATTGCCCTTCCTCCTTTCCTAGCAAGAGGCGCATTAAACCTTGCTGCACAAGGAGATCTTTCATTCTTCTCTGCCACTGCATGAAACTAGTCTTCCCATCAAACTTCTCAATTGAAAAATTCATAGAACTAGTAACTTTTGACATCCTTGTTGAATATTGAATTTACTGAACCCGAAGCTCTGATACTAGTTTGTTGTGAAAATTGCCTAAGAATCAACAAAGATAAAACCCAGAGAAATTAAGCAAATAGAAAAACACAAGAATTTACGTGGTTCGGCTTCTTGCCTACGTTCACGGAGTGAAACTGTTCTTCTATTATTGAGAATTTAAAGTACAATAAATTGACCTTTATGGTTCCCTAAACCAACCTAAGATCCCTTGCACACTCTTCCTCAATAACCTCCCAAGAATACTCACTCAAACCACTCTCGCTCCACCTAGAGCAAAAGACAAAGTTACAAGGTGTTCCCTCTCTAGAGCTCTCAAAGCACTACTTGCAATTCTAAAGCCTAGAAATCTATTTTTATAGTATAAAAGTCTAAAGTAGAATGTGATTAGGATTCGATGTGAAATAAGAAGTTCAAAACTATACAACTACTCAATGTTGTACACAAACAAAAAATCCTAATCAAATAAGATCTAGAATTCTAGTTAACCTAAAACTCAACGTTTTTTTTATTAATCCTAATTATATAAGAGAAAATTATTAATCTTGCTTATTGTATTTAACTATTTATATTTTATGCATTATAGTTTTATATTTAATACTTTAAGTTTAAATAGAAATAAAAAATGAATATTAGATATTGACTATATTAATTTTTTTTAAGTTTGATTAAAGTATGAGTAAGTTAAAAACAATTGACAAATTCTTTAAAAAAATGCAAATCATCCAAAAGATTTTCCTATACTTAACCCACTAAACCTCAATGCTCAACTCATAAACAATAGCAATGTGAATCAAAATGTCCAAAACTCAATTTTAAATAAATAGATTTTTTTTAGTACAAAGTCCATATATAATTGATAAATTTGAATCCAAGAAACACGGTTGAACATAACTCTCTTAAAAGATTGTTGCAAGTCTTTTTTTTTTTAATTTATATGTTATATAAAATTATTTTTTATTATCAATATTTTAATTGTTGGTTAAGTTTAACAAGTTATAATATGTTTGGTTGGGGGACTGGAATAACCATTTCCTCCCTATTCTTACTCCTCTCTTAAAGTTTTGTTTGGTTGGGCCATTATGGGAAAAAGGGGAATTGTCATTATTGGGGCTTCTATGGTGTTGGCTATTCTAGAACATAAGGAATAGGTTAACATTTGTCAAATAAGATTCCTCTCCACAATAAACGCCTTTTTTTTTAAAAAAAAATTTAAATCAAGATTGCTACCATCAAGTCAAAGACTAAAAAAGAGACCAAGTAAAATTAACTACTATGAGACATACACCCCACGGCACTGCTCGACAGCAATCTTGAAACATATTTATCACCAGACCGAATCAATAATTTCTCAAGCCAAACATTAATTGAAACAAGTCCCTTTCAGATGGTACACCGTGTTTGGCTAGCACATCTGCCTCAGAGTTGGATTTCCTTATGTGTCACCATCCATTTGGAAATTGATTTTTGAAGCCATCCAATTTGTACCATATATTGCTTGAAACGCCAAGGAGATGGATTATTAATCCATGTTACAGCGTTATGAGAATCACTTTCTATCAACAAATTCCTTTGTGAATTTCTCATAAAATTGCAGAACAATACAAAAGCTTCCCAAACAGCTAATATCTCCGCCAGGTTGACATCACAGATGTCAGTGGACTTAGAAAATTTTATAACTATTTCCGCTTTATGATCTCGGAGAATTCCCCCAATGCCTACCTATCCCGACGTCCCTGATGATGCTCCATCCACAATAAATTCCTCCTTCCTATGAGGTTATCTAATCCACCTGTCTTATGGACTAAACTTACTGACGCGGGATCTCTAAACACATCATCCACACTTTCATTCAATTCTAGCCATGTGGGTCTAGCAGCAATTTTCATGTCTTCTTCAAGAATATATCAGCAAATAGCGTTAACCTTGTTTGATAACTTAGCCATGTCAAAAAACACATGGACTATAATTTCTTCCTTAGTCATGTCAAGATGTGAACAGTACAATGAGTATACTGATAAAAATATTAATAATCTTGTCAAGATGTGAACGGTACATTGAATCTACCGATAAAAGTAATAATAGCCAGGTCAAGGTATGTTGGCATAAGTCGTCCTTGCAAAGTCTTCAAATAATAAATCTATATAATTAGTCTTTTGCTTTTCATTTATGTTGATAAACCTTACAGCATGTATGGTTTGTAAAATAAAATACAAGAAAAAGAAATAAAATAGCTATTTTATGAAAATAAAATAAAATAAAAATAGTTATCAATATTAGGTCCTCAACACGCGTGTAACAATTCGGTCCACAGCCTCCCTCTTTGCCCTTTCCAAACGGAGATGGCTATCCTTCCTATGATCTTTGTCATCCTAGTTCTTGTCCTTTATAAGAAGTGCCTTTCGTTCATGCTCTTCAAGATCATCATAGAAGTTTCTCTTCTACAACTCATCTTGCACGGCTGACTCTACCATAAAGCCACACTTTCATATTCTTATTAGTTCTCAATTATTTATCTTATTTTTTATTAAAAATATATAAAAAACAAAATAATTAATAAAATATATATTCTCTCATTTCTCTAATTATTTATTTAATAAATCTAAATTTTTTATTACTTTTCAATTCTCACAATGCTATTAATTTTCAATTATTTTATATTTTCAATTAATTAACCATAATAAATATTTAATGTTCTCTAACAATTATTTAATATATATATATATAACCAATTTTTTTTCAATTTATAATATAAAAATTTAATTAGAAATTTTACATCTCAAAAAAACTAAAAGAATAAAATTTTAATAATTTTTTTAATTTTAATAAAAACATCTCATTTAAATATTTAGCCAACCTTGTGAAATTATTTAGCCGTTCCTGTCATTTTTGAGTGTCCTGCCCTTCCTTTCTACGCTTTAGTGAAGTATGGAAAGCAAGGTCCTAAAGTACTTTCGGGACGGGCCAAAAATCCCAGTACCACCTTCTTCATACCTGACTTTGGCATGTGCCGATATGGGTCTAGCAGCAGTTGTCATGTCTTTATCAAGAAAATATCAGCAAACAACCATAACCTTGTTTGATTACTTAGCCATGTCAGAAAACACATGCACTATTTTTTTTATTAGTCATGTCAGAATGTGAACGGTACAATGAGTCTATTGATAAAAATATTAATAGCCATGTCAAGATGTGAACGACATAGTGGGTATACTGATAAGAATATTAATAGCCATGTCCAGGTTTGTTAGGATAAGTCACCTTCAAATAATAAATTTAAGGTTTTTTTTTTTATGCATTGATAGTGTATAGGTTC
>NW_017234764.1:0-11474 GCF_000208745.1 Theobroma cacao
ATACCTCTAGGTACAATACCGACTTTTGTAAATTTTTCGAGACTCTCCTAGCATGCAATCATGCTATCATCACATGTATGTCATGAATAGTATTTTATAAGGTCGGGCTTTACAAGTTCTAATCAAAACATGGTCAAAATCACACGAAAAGTGACTGAATTATAGTAGGGGAGAGCATTGAAGCTGAAAGAGAAGGGAATGAAATAGCAAGCACAGCGCCAGGCTCTTAGCACTGTCCAACACCAACCAGCAAGGTCTCAAGACAAAAGTAATGGCACCGCGGTGCCATGCACCCAACACCGTGGCATTGTCCCGGCTAAGAAACTCTTCCAAAGTAGTGAGCTCGGCACCACGACATCAACCTTCCAATGCCTTAGTGTTGACATTAAATAAAAAAAAGGTCTTTTTAGGGCAAAAAAGGGTTTAAGATAGCAGTAGCAAAGTTTTAAAAGAGAGCCACTTTTTGAGGCAAAAAAAAAAAACCTTTCCAAAAAGAGAAAAAAAGAGAAAATCTTGAAAAGAAGGTTAATAAAGCTACATAAAAAGAGTTTTCTCTCACTAGCTTTATTTTTCTCTCTTTAAATTTCCTTGTTTAAATTCTTTACTTTGTTGAGATTTTGTTGTGGGCTAAGGAAATGTTAGGCTAAACTTTCTTTTCTAGGATTATGGTGGAGATTAATGTATAATTTGGATGCTTGATTGACTATTACTTGCCTTTTATGGAATATTTAATGTTTATTCAAATTTGAGTTTATTTCCCATTTTATTGACTGATCACCAATAAGATGTGTTTGGGTTTTTAGATAAGACTTGAGAAAGTTAGTCTAAAAAGACCATGGTTTGGGTAGTATGTGATCATTGCAATTAGGAATTGACTGTGTGATTTGCTACTAGAGTAAACATACACTAATAACCATATACAGTCAATTATAGGACCTATATTTAAGGAACTTAGCTTATTTAAGTAGCTATAGACATATAGAGAATTAAATTAAGTTCAGTTATTGTACGATATTTCGACGGAGAATCGTACATGCTTAAGGATCCTAGGCTAGCATTAATTTTCCATAAAAGTAGGTAATTAGTCAATCTTAAGTCCAAATTAAGCATTAGTTAAAACCATAATCCTAGGGCTTCCTCCATCGTTTCCAAATCAATATACCTTCATTTCTAGATTAATTTTAGTTGATTAGATTTCATTTTAATCATTTCTCAAAATTTGGTGCTTGGATAAAATTAGCTTATTTTAATTTTAGTAATTAGCAACAACTAGTAAATCAACTCCTTGAGGGATTGACAAACTCAACTTATCACTATATTAGTTGTTGCGATCGTGTACACTTGCACGTAGTCTTTGCTTGTGTTTTGCATTTAATTTTGAGCACATCTCACGTCACATTAGCAAGGCACACAACATGGCTGGAATATGAATAATGAATTATTGTCAAAGAATGAACAATACAACTCATGACTAATAGAAAAAAATATCATTGCAACCAAAATATGAGGGGTAAAGCTCACAACTGAAGTAAGAGTGACGAGCAATGTTCAAAGAATAAGAGATAAAGCTTACAACCAATAGTGTAATGCCATTGCAGTCAAAGTATGAGCGGTAAAGCTTGTAACTTAATTAAGAGTGATGAACTATGGTTAAAGAATGAACGACAAAGCTTGCAACGAATAGTATAGAATAATTACAGCCAAAATATAAGCTATAAAGCTAGCGGTTGAATATGAATTCCTTTTCTTGTCAAATGTCAAATTGCAATTCATAAAATAATGAAAAGTCAAAGTCTTAAAAGTATTATACATGAGCAAGAAACAAGTTGTTCTTGACCCTATTGTTCTCAATTAGTAACTCTCTTTCTAGTATCTTTTTATGGAATATTCATTGTAAGTCTTTACATTCAAGAATTGAATGACTAGCTATTTGGTGATAGCCACAACACCTCATATTAGACTTGTCGTTTATTATTGGTGGTCGTGTAACATAAGGCAAGTTCACTTTTCCATCCCTGATCTGCTCAAGGAAAAGCATTTTCATTCTATATAATGGAACTGCCCATCTTTTTCAGTAAAACAAAGTTTTTCTAGTAAGCTTTGACCTAATGCAATCACTCCTCCCTAATGGAGCCATGAAAATGTAAAAATAGTTCTTATGATAGGGAGAGGAAGTGTTGCAAACAAGTAAAAAGAGGCATTGAAGGTAGAGAAAAGGAAGATTGGAGTAGTTTCTAAAGTACTGAGTGTTATGGCAGGCGAAAGAGAATAAGTAAAGAATATAAAGGAAAATTAGAGAGAGAAGTTAAGGGGAAAAGCTCTGGAAAAGTGAAAATCCTTCAAATGAATTGTGAAGGCTTTATATATAATACCAGAAGTGGTGGTTATGCAAAAATAGGTTTTAATGCATGTAATGAATGACATTATTATGAAGAGCTTTAATGTGAGTAACTGTTAGTATAGCCCATTATGTGGATATTAAAATGGTGATTTTATTACATAATAGGTAACAGTTAGAAATTCATTATATAGCCGTTGAAGTAATTGGGTGTAATAAGACTTATTCTCGAGTAGAAGGTAATAAAGAAGATGTATAAGTGAAAAGCTATACAAGAACAAGTTAAGAGAAAAATGTGTACTTTAACAAATACAAGAGAAAAAGGTAAGAAGGAAAACACTTGTACTTTAGAAAAAAGTTAAGGAAAGACCTCTTAACTACCTCCATACCTGAGCCACCAAGTCAAACTGTCCAGAACATCCAAAGAAGAAAATAACCAGTAAACCCTACCATTTATTTCGATTTGCTTTCACTACTATCCATGTGAAGTAGTTATTTTGTGCAAAGTTGTTCTTTTACTTGTATTAGTTGTTCCGTATGGGGTAGTACTCTATTTATTTTAGTTCTTCTGTATGAAGTAATACTTTATTTGTTTTAGTTTTTTTGCATGAAGTAGTGTGTTTTACTTATTTTAGTTGTTCAGGTGAAGTAATGCTTTACTTGTAAAGATTGTTTTCATTATTCTCTATAGGTTGTTCTCATTATTCTCTATACAATATTATGATGTAAAACAATTCTTTAAAAAATAAGTAGTAACCAAAATCAACTATTTACATTGACAAAAAAGTGTTATATTAATTTATTATAATTTTAAAATATTATTTTAAATATTTTTATTATTAATATTAAAAATTTTATTTAATTTATATATATAAATTCTAATTACATCAAATGATTTTTTTATTAAAAAAATATTTTTATATTTTAGACAGTAAAGATTTTCTTTAGAATAGTTCATTATTATATTTCCATCATGTTGTATTACATTTGTGATCATCTAAGAGAGGAAAAAAGTAATAATAACTAGTGTGTTTCCAATGTGTTGCGTTGAGGGATATTTCTATTTTATCAATTTTGATTGAAGTAGTGTAGAATAGTTTTATCATTTAATGAATATGAAATATGAACAGGAAATGTGTGAACATAAAGGAAAATAATTGTAATAAAGTGAACTTTTCATAATGTATTAGAATAAACATATGTACAAACAAAAGAGTTTTATATAGTAACAAATCTAATCCACCGATTGTAAATATGTATACACTAGTGATTTATAAAAAATTTAAAAGTTTGTTTGAAGGCTGCGGCCAAATTTATTGATGCAATATATGGACATTAATGTTACAAAAAATATTGCAAAAGGCTTGGTGACTTGTGACTGTTTGTTTTAGAGTGCTACTTTTGCCCAAAAAAATTAAAGGCAACCTCAAAAGGTTAGTGGGAATCAATAGTGTATTATATCAACCATAACCAAAATGTTCTCTATAATACTCTATTCAAAAACATTAGCTAACAAAAATATTTGTGGCAATTTTGGCAGATCCTTAACATCCTTTCTTTAATATCATCATGTATTGTAATAAAAGAAAGAGTTATTACATGCTTTGTGATTTAATAGTAAAACAAATATTGAGGTAACGATCTTTCATACTTGGTTTTTATTCTTTTGGGTGGTGACTTTTCTCTTGGAACGAATGTTGTTGATTTCTTAGGTGTTGACTCTAGGAAAAACTCTTTTACAACTTGAGTGGCAATTTGTGATGCAGGGACTTGTTGTTTTGGTTTCTAGATTGTATTTATTTGAGCAATCGATAATTTAGATGTAGTGAAAACTTGCAAAAATGGCTTTTTTAAGCCCAAATCAATTCTACTTCTTCCATCAACCTCCAAGTCTTTTATTTATGGGTCCATAAGGTTAACAATCAAAGAATTCAAGTTACCAAAAGCATTTCCTAAGCTCACCAAGTTTGTTATCTAATTTGTCCAAGTAATAAAAGTTAAGGGTTTTACACATTTATCGCAACCTAATCTCAGGTCATGATCGACACAAGGACCAAGTAAGTGGGGTCCACTTGATCTATACAAGCCTTATGAACAAATAGGTGTAAACCTATCTCATGTTCTTATCGTATGAGAAATAATCTCAAATATTGCAAATGTATATATTCACTTGTACATCCATAAATACGCATTCCTCTATAGTCATATATTTTTCTTAATATTCCAATATCAATTTAGTACAACCCACATTGGCATTCCAATAGACATCCCATGTGCTCATCATTTTCATAATAACAAAATCAAATAACAAACCTTAAGTCTTGGTGTATGCCAACATCATCATTCATAATAAATACTTAACAAGCCAACCCTTGGCTAAAATATAAGGTGTTTCAACACTTTACCAAAGTACAAAAACACATCTAGATAAGATAACGAAGTGGAGACGAAATAAAGATAACGCCTACTGAATGCTTTAATCATAGCCTACCAAAGAAACAAATGAAGATGTCACGACCCGGAACCTCCCTCAAGCCCATGACAATTGCCGCGACGTCCCGATTGACACTCATTATCCGGAATGCCAACCGGAACCCCGCAAGGCTTACATATCAGTTTCTTTCCTTTCCTATGAGCAATCGTTATTAAATATCGAGTTTTTAGAGAATATACACTATTTTAGATCAAGAACAATCAAAATAAAATTTTCGCCACACAAGGGTATTTTGGTCATTTTTTCTCAAAAATTTAGAAACTGGCTAAAACGTAATATATAAGTACAAAACACATAATTCATATTCAAAATGAGTTTAAAAGTCTAAAATCTTCATTTAAAACGAAATTACGGTTATTTGAATATAATAAGAAAATAAAAGAAATATTAAGGGAAATATTCTATTTTCTTATAAAACAATATTTATAGAGTTATACGTGAATAATTTTTATAGCGTAAAAGCTAAATAAATTTATACATACTGAAATACAGTAAGCCAAAATATTTAATTTAATTTACAATAACAAGAGGGCCCCCGAATAAACAAAAGTAAAGAGGACTGTGAACCTACGGTTTGGAAAATGCAGATCCAATGGTAGTCCTCGATGAGATCAGCTATCTACAGTCTATACTGAACCTGAAATGGGTGGAAAGGAGGGTGGTGAGATTATAAAATCCCAATGAGTAAACAGACATTATCATAAATATCTAAAGGCGAGTAAAATGGAGGCAAGTTTAAACAACAAATTTCAACCCATTTCATAATGTTTTCAATTTATTTCTTAAACCATAAAATATTTGTAATTTACCAAAACAGTTGTTAAGGCTTATGTCTTTTATTAAAACAAGGCTCAAGCCAAAACTAATCCTCGGGGATACCTTGGCCGAGGCATCTAACCGAGTCCGCCAAGGGTGTTAAAATATTCACACGTGAAACACATTTTTATTTTTAAAACCAGCCGTTCCTTGGCGTTGGCCGAGTTACACATTCACGTGGGGGTTCGACGTGAAGTGAGCTCTAATACTACCCCGGGAGTTACCCTCCTCGCCTCTACAACCGGAGTAACTATATAACTGGGTTTACCGTGCCCCTCTAATAGGCAGTCCACGGAAACCCGTCACTGCAGTGACTAACCCACCAATTTTAATAAAATTTCGACAGTATAACGTGGCTTTTATTTATTTATCCAGCCTGCATAGTAAAACAACTTACATAAATTTCCCAATGCATTCACAAAATATAGCCACATATACTCATTTCTCATAAGCCATTCCTAGGAAAATATATATTTTTCAAGTCAATTTGTAGCCTCCAATTACTCAATTTCATAATCAATACAATATATTTTTATTTGTCACATTTATTCCTAAAACATCAAAAATCCCGTTTTAATCTCGTTCTCATTTCATAAAATACATAAAGGGCATTTAAAATAAACTCTAGATAATTTACAATAATAATAAGTTTACTCACCGTTTGTACAAACTAAAAGCTTTCTAAGCGCCCCGATCACTACTCGTCGGGTACGACTTCTTTGCCTTTTCCGGAAGGCTCTCCTCCTAGACACATTACAAAAATTTACACAATTCATCACATTGATGCTAAATCACTATATAATTAACTTAAATCCTATACTAATGCATGGTATGAAATGCAATAGCCTAAAACGGCTTAAACGCGGTATTAACCTATTTTTGGCACTTTGCCCGATAAATTGCTAACGCGCTCCATTTTAGCTCTAAATCATCCCATTCTCTCTCCAACATTTCTAACCATTAAATATCAGCCAATAACCTTCTAAAAACAACAAAATCAGCTCACTCCCTTCCTTGGAAAATTCGGCCAAAAATGGGACATTAACTCGGTTAATTTTCTACTTTGTTTTTCTATCACGTTTAATCGTTTTTCATCATTTTCTCTTCATTTCCCTTAGAATAAAATCAATTCATCATCATTGTACAGCATTGAGCATCCAGCCAAGAGTGGGTATTGTGAAAATTTAATGATTTCTTGCCCAATTTAATTTCTAAACACATTTAACTAACTAAAACTATCAATTTAACTAAAAATCAAAACCTAAAAATTTCAATTTCTCTCCCCTAGAATTTCGTCCAGCCCTTGATATCACTTTTTGATCTCTCTCCTCAAGCATGCTAAATGGAAATAAAGGCATAGGAAAGGTAGAAATCAAGCTAAAATCGAAAAATCTTACCGTTAGACGCGTAAACGGTCGAAAACCGCGAATTTCCCTTTGAATTTTCTTGTTTCTCTTTGGTTTTTCTTTTTTTCTTCCTTTCCTCTCTATTTCCTCTCTTGTTCTTCCTTATGGCCGGCCAGCACTTAAAATTTGGGTTTAAATGGGCTGACTTTTCATTAAAATAATATTATATCATTAAAAAATGCCACATGTCACTTTCCCATTGGCCCATTTTTAAAATTTCATCCATTTGTTTCCAAATTTTCACCATACACTTGTCTCATATATTCATAGCTTAGATAAAATTCTCAGACTCATCCAAAGTCTCGGTGGAGTAATTTTTGAAATTTACACTTTTGCCCCCGTAAAAGTCAAAAATTACATTTTTGCCCCAAAAATTGAAAAATTGCCCATAGACATATTTTTCATCCCTTATACTCATACCATTCTCCAATTTGTCAAATTTGATCTAAATTCTCTCAAAATCTCAAATTTTGTCCGTGGGTGGCAAAATTACGATTTTGCCCCTACACTCCAAAAATCACCAGAATTAAACTTTTTCACTTCCTATCATTAAATTATACTCCAAATAGTTAATCTTGGTCAAAAATTTCACTCCATGATCAAATTATTATCTTAGGTGGCAAAATGACGATTTTGCCCTTGAATATCAAAATTTCTAATTTTACCCCAAATGAACCCTCGAACTCCGAACAATCATTTTTAGTCATTCCTGGACTATAAAATATTAAATTTCATCCTACAATTCCTATTTGAACTAGTTCGAGGTTAAATCAATTTAAGTGTACCGTTAGGTACAATATCAGGTTTCGTCTATTCTTAGGTGCTTTTCTAGCGTAATAACATGCTACTCAATGCATGTATGTCATGACATGTATTTATAGGGTCGGGTTTTACAATTTTACCCCCCTTAAAATAAAATTTTGACCTCAAAATTTCACTTACCAGATTCGACAAATAGATGCGGGTATTGGTTCCTCATCTGATGCTCTACTTCCCATGTCATTTCCTCCATTCGAGCACTTTTCCACAACACTTTGACCATTGAAATACTCTTGTTTCTCAGTACTCGATCCTTTCGATCCAAGATACTCACAGGTTGTACCTCGAACTTCAAATCGTCATGCAACTCGATCGGAGGTGCTTCGAGGACGTGAGAGGGATCTGGTACATATTTCTTAAGCATGGAGACATGGAAAACGTTGTGGATCCGATCTAACTCCGGAGGTAATTCTAACCGATAAGCCACTGGTCCAATCCTTTCAATGATTCGGAATGGTCCAATATATCTCGGGTTGAGCTTTCCCCTCTTCGCAAATCGAATCACACCTTTCATTATCCAATAAAACACCATAATTTATCATGATAGTATAATCAATAAGATTTAATACTTCAAAGTATTCAAATTATTACCTTTCCAAGGAGAAACCTTAAGAAAAACTTTATCATCGATCTCAAACTCCAAGTCTTTTCTCCGTTTATCTGCATAGCTCTTCTGCCTATCCTGGGCTACCTTTAGCCTCTCTCGTATAACCTTGATCTTGTCATTAGTTAGCTCGATCAATTCCACACTCACTAACTTCCTTTCACCTACTTCATCCCAACAGAGTGGAGTACGACATTTTCTTCCATATAAAGCTTCGTACGGTGCCATACCAATGCTAGACTGAAAGCTATTGTTGTAAGCAAATTCCACCAATGGCAAATGTCTGTCCCAACTCCCAATAAAGTCAATGACACAAGCCCGTAACATATCCTCCAAGGTCTGGATAGTCCTCTCTGACTGACCATCCGTCTGTGGGTGAAAAGCAGTGCTAAATTTCAATTTGGTTCCGAGAGCTTCTTGAAATTTTGGCCAGAATCGAGAAGTGAATCGAGGATCTCGGTCTGACACTATAGAAACGGGAACTCCATGTAGCCTCACAATCTCATCTATATAGAGCTGAGCCAGCTTCTCAATAGAGTATGTACTATGGACAGCTAAAAAGTGAGCGGACTTAGTCAACCGATCTACGATCACCCAGATCGCATCCTTTCCCCTCTGTGTCCGCGGCAATCCCAAAACAAAATCCATAGTTACATGCTCCCATTTCCACTCGGGAACAGGTAAAGACTGAAGTGTACCTGCTGGCCTCTGATGCTCCGCCTTAACTTGCTGACATACGAGACACTTTGCTACGAATTCTGCTACGTCTCGCTTCATACCCGGCCACCAATAATTCTCCCTGATAGTCCTATACATCTTGGTGCTTCCGGGATGTAATGCATAGGCAGATGAATGGGCTTCTTCCATGATCGCCTGTCTCAACTGGTTTCCCTCAGGAACACAAACTCGATCTTTAAACATCAAGACGTTATCCTCTCCAAATCTGAACTCACTAACTCCCCCATCGGTCAGTTTTTGAATTTCTTTTCTTAACTCATCATCAGACCTCTGAATGTCCTTGATCTGATTAAGTAACGAAGGTCGCACAATGAAGTTTGCCAATAAGGATCCATCCTCACCATTTCTCAACTGGACCCCAAGAGATTTCATCTCTATTAATGCTGGAAAATAACAACTCTGAAGTGCTGCTAAAGACGATGAAGACTTACGACTTAAGGCATCAGCTACAACGTTCGCCTTTCCCAGATGATAGTCTATCATCAAGTCATAATGTTTTATCAACTCCAACCATCGCCTTTGCATCAAATTAAGCTCTTTTTGGGTGAGCAAATATTTTAAACTCTTGTGATCCGTAAATATCCGACAATGCTTACCATACAAGTAATGCCTCTAGATTTTTAAAGCAAACACCACTGCTGCTAACTCTAAATCATGGGTAGGGTAATTTGCTTCATGCCTGTTTAGTTGTCTAGAAGCATAAGCCACAACTTTTTCATCCTGCATCAATACGCACCCCAACCCCAACTTTGAGGCATCACTATATACTACAAATCCCTTACCATTAACAGGAAGTGTTAAAACGGGAGCGGAGGTTAACCGGTTCTTTAGCTCCTGAAATCGATTCTCACAAACATCATCCCACTCATACTTAACTCCTTTACAAGTCAAACGAGTCAGAGGAGCTGTTATCAAAGAAAATCCCTGAACAAATCTCCGATAATAACCAGCTAAGCTAAGGAAACTACGAATCTCAGTTACCGTTCTCGGTTGCTCCCATTGTAAGATTGCCTCAATCTTCTTGGGATCGACATAAATTCCAGCTCAAGACACCACATTTCCCAAGAAAACCACTTCCTTCAACCAGAATTCACATTTATAGAACTTGGCATAGAGTTGTCTCTCGCGCAAAGTTTGTAACACAATGCGTAAATAGACAGCATGTTCATCATCATTCTTCGAATAAACCAGGATGTCATCTATGAATACTATCACAAACTTATCCAACTGTGGATGGAACACCCTGTTCATAAGATCCATAAAAACTGCCGGGGCATTAGTCAAACCAAACGGCATCACCAGAAACTCATAATGCCCATAACGCGTCCTGAAAGCAGTCTTGGGTACATCTTGCTCCTTAATCCTCAACTGATAGTACCCAGATCTCAAATCAATCTTAGAGAATACCATAACACCTCGTAATTGATCAAACAGATCATCTATCCGGGGTAAAGGATATTTATTCTTGATGGTCACTCGGTTCAGCTAACGGTAATCAATACACAATCGAAGAGTGCCATCCTTCTTCTTGATAAATAGAACTAGTGCTCCCCAAGGAGAAATGCTAGGGCGAATGAAACCTTTATCCACTAAATCTTGCAACTGGACTTTCAGTTCCTTCAACTCTGCCGGAGCCATGCTATATGGAGGATAGAAATAGGTGCGGTACCCGAAAGTAAATCAATAGGGAACTCAAGCTCTCGATCAGGAGGCAGTCCCGGTAAATCATCAGAAAATACATCAGGAAACTCACTTACTATCGGGACATCCTCTAACTTAGATTCCCCCTTTAAAGTATCAATCACGTATGCCAAATAAGTCGGATACCCTTTCTGCACTAATTTCGAAGCTTTGATGGCCGAGATTACACAGGACGGTAATACTCGACGTTTCCCTACAAACACAATCTCTGTTCCCTCCGAATTTCGAAGGACAACTTCCTTTCGGAAACAATCCACGTTCGCCCGATGTGCAGTTAACCAGTCCATACCCAATATTAGATCAAAATCCAGGATCTCTAGAGGAATTAAGTCACCCCTAAATTCTTCCTCGCCTACCCTTACCCCACAGTCTCTATAACAACTGTTTCTAACTAGCTTTTCTCCTAAAGGGGTGTGAATTACAATTTCTTCCTCTAATGGTGACAAGTTTCTATCAGCAATTGATGCAAATGTGGTGCTCACATAAGACCTATCTGAGCCAGAATCTATCAAAACATAAGCATCTTTATCAAATAAAGACATAGTACCTGTCACTGCT
>NW_017234764.1:11821-55384 GCF_000208745.1 Theobroma cacao
AGTTAACCAGTCCATACCCAATATTAGATCAAAATCTAGGATCTCTAGAGGAATTAAGTCACCCCTAAATTCTTCCTCGCCTACCCTTACCCCACAGTCTCTATAACAACTGTTTCTAACTAGCTTTTCTCCTAAAGGGGTGTGAATTACAATTTCTTCCTCTAATGGTGACAAGTTTCTATCAGCAATTGATGCAAATGTGGTGCTCACATAAGACTTATCTGAGCCAAAATCTATCAAAACATAAGCATCTTTATCAAATAAAGACATAGTACCTGTCACTGCTCCAGGTCAGACCCGTGCCTCATCTTTCGTCACAACGAAAACTCTTGTCGAGGTACGAGTCTGTGGTCTCGAAGGTGGATGTGCCAGGGTATTACTCTTCACACCGGACCGTATGGTCACTCCTTGTCTCGGTGGCAACCTAGAAGAATCTCTCCTCTGCATATCAGTTTGAGCTGGTGAAGATGATGCAACTACCGTGGCTCGTCCTAACCATGGGCAATTACTCCTAATATGACCAGTTTGTCCACATTGGAAACATCTTGTTGGCCCTCTACATAGCCCACTATGATAATTCCCACAATTTTTGCATCGGTCAGAACCTCCGAAACTCTTCCCAGAACCAGTCATAGCAGATCTGCTAAACCTCGAAGGTCTCTGTTGTGATGGTGGAAATGGAGGTCGAGGAGATGTCACGGAAACAAAAGTAGTACTCCCTGAAATCCCTAAGTCCTTGCCTCTTTTTACTGGCTGACTAGAAGACATACCAGGATTTTTCCTTTTTGCAAACTCAGTCCGAATCCTCCTATTCTCAGTCACGAGCTTCTCAGCCCGTAAAGCCATCAGTACCGCCTCCTTATGTGGCTCCCTACCAGTCACTGTCATTCGCTCTCTAATCTCATTACGGAGCCCTTCCTCGAAATAACTGGCCTGATCCTGCTCAAATTTCACCAAATCGGGCACATATAACATCAACTCGTTAAAACGAGTCTCGTACTCCTTTACAATTAGATTCCCCTGTTTCAAACTCAGAAATTCTCTCTTCTTTTCTTTCTGATGAAAATAAGTGAAATACTGACCATCAAATTCCTTGAGAAAATCGGACCACGTCTGAGGAGTAGTGGAACGGGACTTCACTGAATTCCACCAAGTACGAGCCCTCTTCTCTAATAATCTCGTAGCCATCATCAACTTCATGTTGTCCTCTAATCTCATATCAGAGAGAGTCTCTGAAACCTGATTAATCCAGTCCTTTGCCACAGTGGCATCCACCTCACCCGCGAAAGACACACAACTGAGCTGTCTAGCCTCCTTTAGCTTCTTGGAAATGGATACATCTTGTACCGGCGGTGGAACTAAAAGAGTAACTGATGGTACTATAGGTGGAACTTGACCAGTCGGAGCTCCACCAGCCATTGCGGTAAAGAAAGCTGTCAATGCCTGTGCCGCCTCAGTAGGCACAGTGGGAATACCCGTAGGTGGCGGAGGAGGTGGAGGATGTGGAGGACTATCGGCCTACTCAGCAACAGGTGCTCCCCGAATGGTAGACGCAATCGATTCTTCCCCTACTGCATCTAGCTGACGACGTTGGGAACAACATTTTCCCCTCCCAACCGATCTAGTGAGAGGTGGGCGTCCGCGTCGAGGAGGCATAAAAATCTATAAGAGAAAACGAGTAAGTTTAGGGAACTTTAGGCTCTATATGAAAATGCATGCATATTATTCAACCTAATCTAACTTAATCTAGGGCCACACTAATACTGTAAATTTTTAAAACCACTTTAAAACCAAAACCTCTTATCTTTAAAACTAAAACCTCTTATACCAATAGAATTGTCACGATCCGGAACCTCCCTCAGGCCCATGACAATCGCCGCGACGTCCCGATTGACACTCATTATCCGGAATGCCAACCGGAACCCCACAAGGCTTACATATCAGTTTCTTTCCTTTCCTGTGAGCAATCATTATTAAATATCGAGTTTTTAGAGAATATACACTATTTTAGATCAAAAACAATCAAAATAAAATTTTCGTCACACAGGGGTATTTTGGTCATTTTTTCTCAAAATTTTTGAAACTGGCTAAAACGTAATATACAAGTACAAAACACATAATTCATATTCAAAATGAGTTTAAAAGTCTAAAATCTTCATTTAAAACAAAATTACGGTTATTTGAATATAATAATAAAATAAAATAAATATTAAGGGAAATATTCTATTTTCTTATAAAACAATATTTATAGAGTTATACGTGAATACTTTTTATAGCGTAAAAGCTAAATAAATTTATACATACTGAAATACAGTAAGCTAAAATATTTAATTTAATTTACAATAACAAGAGGGCTCCCGAATAAACAAAAGTAAAGAGGACTGTGAACCTACGGTTTGGAAAATGCAGATCCAATGGTAGTCCTCGATGAGATCAGCTATCTACAGTCTATACTGAACCTGAAATGGGTGGAAAGGAGTTGGGTGAGATTTTGCAATCCCAATGAGTAAACAGACATTATCATAAATATCTAAAGGCGAGTAAAATGGAGGCAAGTTTAAACAACAAATTTCAACCCATTTCATAATGTTTTCAATTTATTTCTTAAACCATAAAATATTTGTAATTTACCAAAACAGTTGTTAAGGCTTATGTCTTTTATTAAAACAAGGCTCAAGCCAAAACTAATCCTCGGGGATACCTTGGCCGAGGCATCTAACCGAGTCCGCCAAGGGTGTTAAAATATTCACACGTGAAACACATTTTTATTTTTAAAACCAGCCGTTCCTTGGCGTTGGCCGAGTTACACATTCACGTGGGGGTTCGACGTGAAGTGAGCTCTAATACTACCCCGGGAGTTACCCTCCTCGCCTCTACAACCGGAGTAACTATATAACTGGGTTTACCGTGCCCCTCTAATAGGCAGTCCACGGAAACCCGTCACTGCAGTGACTAACCCACCAATTTTAATAAAATTTCGACAGTATAACGTGGCTTTTATTTATTTATCCAGCCTGCATAGTAAAACAACTTACATAAATTTCCCAATGCATTCACAAAATATAGCCACATATACTCATTTCTCATAAGCCATTCCTAGGAAAATATATATTTTTCAAGTCAATTTGTAGCCTCCAATTACTCAATTTCATAATCAATACAATATATTTTTATTTGTCACATTTATTCCTAAAACATCAAAAATCCCGTTTTAATCTCGTTCTCATTTCATAAAATACATAAAGGGCATTTAAAATAAACTCTAGATAATTTACAATAATAATAAGTTTACTCACCGTTTGTACAAACTAAAAGCTTTCTAAGCGCCCCGATCACTACTCGTCGGGTACGACTTCTTTGCCTTTTCCGGAAGGCTCTCCTCCTAGACACATTACAAAAATTTACACAATTCATCACATTGATGCTAAATCACTATATAATTAACTTAAATCCTATACTAATGCATGGTATGAAATGCAATAGCCTAAAACGGCTTAAACGCGGTATTAACCTATTTTTGGCACTTTGCCCGATAAATTGCTAACGCGCTCCATTTTAGCTCTAAATCATCCCATTCTCTCTCCAACATTTCTAACCATTAAATATCAGCCAATAACCTTCTAAAAACAACAAAATCAGCTCACTCCCTTCCTTGGAAAATTCGGCCAAAAATGGGACATTAACTCGGTTAATTTTCTACTTTGTTTTTCTATCACGTTTAATCGTTTTTCATCATTTTCTCTTCATTTCCCTTAGAATAAAATCAATTCATCATCATTGTACAGCATTGAGCATCCAGCCAAGAGTGGGTATTGTGAAAATTTAATGATTTCTTGCCCAATTTAATTTCTAAACACATTTAACTAACTAAAACTATCAATTTAACTAAAAATCAAAACCTAAAAATTTCAATTTCTCTCCCCTAGAATTTCGTCCAGCCCTTGATATCACTTTTTGATCTCTCTCCTCAAGCATGCTAAATGGAAATAAAGGCATAGGAAAGGTAGAAATCAAGCTAAAATCGAAAAATCTTACCGTTAGACGCGTAAACGGTCGAAAACCGCGAATTTCCCTTTGAATTTTCTTGTTTCTCTTTGGTTTTTCTTTTTTTCTTCCTTTCCTCTCTATTTCCTCTCTTGTTCTTCCTTATGGCCGGCCAGCACTTAAAATTTGGGTTTAAATGGGCTGACTTTTCATTAAAATAATATTATATCATTAAAAAATGCCACATGTCACTTTCCCATTGGCCCATTTTTAAAATTTCATCCATTTGTTTCCAAATTTTCACCATACACTTGTCTCATATATTCATAGCTTAGATAAAATTCTCAGACTCATCCAAAGTCTCGGTGGAGTAATTTTTGAAATTTACACTTTTGCCCCCGTAAAAGTCAAAAATTACATTTTTGCCCCAAAAATTGAAAAATTGCCCATAGACATATTTTTCATCCCTTATACTCATACCATTCTCCAATTTGTCAAATTTGATCTAAATTCTCTCAAAATCTCAAATTTTGTCCGTGGGTGGCAAAATTACGATTTTGCCCCTACACTCCAAAAATCACCAGAATTAAACTTTTTCACTTCCTATCATTAAATTATACTCCAAATAGTTAATCTTGGTCAAAAATTTCACTCCATGATCAAATTATTATCTTAGGTGGCAAAATGACGATTTTGCCCTTGAATATCAAAATTTCTAATTTTACCCCAAATGAACCCTCGAACTCCGAACAATCATTTTTAGTCATTCCTGGACTATAAAATATTAAATTTCATCCTACAATTCCTATTTGAACTAGTTCGAGGTTAAATCAATTTAAGTGTACCGTTAGGTACAATATCAGGTTTCGTCTATTCTTAGGTGCTTTTCTAGCGTAATAACATGCTACTCAATGCATGTATGTCATGACATGTATTTATAGGGTCGGGTTTTACAATTCTACCCCCCTTAAAATAAAATTTTGACCTCAAAATTTCACTTACCAGATTCGACAAATAGATGCGGGTATTGGTTCCTCATCTGATGCTCTACTTCCCATGTCATTTCCTCCATTCGAGCACTTTTCCACAACACTTTGACCATTGAAATACTCTTGTTTCTCAGTACTCGATCCTTTCGATCCAAGATACTCACAGGTTGTACCTCGAACTTCAAATCGTCATGCAACTCGATCGGAGGTGCTTCGAGGACGTGAGAGGGATCTGGTACATATTTCTTAAGCATGGAGACATGGAAAACGTTGTGGATCCGATCTAACTCCGGAGGTAATTCTAACCGATAAGCCACTGGTCCAATCCTTTCAATGATTCGGAATGGTCCAATATATCTCGGGTTGAGCTTTCCCCTCTTCGCAAATCGAATCACACCTTTCATTATCCAATAAAACACCATAATTTATCATGATAGTATAATCAATAAGATTTAATACTTCAAAGTATTCAAATTATTACCTTTCCAAGGAGAAACCTTAAGAAAAACTTTATCATCGATCTCAAACTCCAAGTCTTTTCTCCGTTTATCTGCATAGCTCTTCTGCCTATCCTGGGCTACCTTTAGCCTCTCTCGTATAACCTTGATCTTGTCATTAGTTAGCTCGATCAATTCCACACTCACTAACTTCCTTTCACCTACTTCATCCCAACAGAGTGGAGTACGACATTTTCTTCCATATAAAGCTTCGTACGGTGCCATACCAATGCTAGACTGAAAGCTATTGTTGTAAGCAAATTCCACCAATGGCAAATGTCTGTCCCAACTCCCAATAAAGTCAATGACACAAGCCCGTAACATATCCTCCAAGGTCTGGATAGTCCTCTCTGACTGACCATCCGTCTGTGGGTGAAAAGCAGTGCTAAATTTCAATTTGGTTCCGAGAGCTTCTTGAAATTTTGGCCAGAATCGAGAAGTGAATCGAGGATCTCGGTCTGACACTATAGAAACGGGAACTCCATGTAGCCTCACAATCTCATCTATATAGAGCTGAGCCAGCTTCTCAATAGAGTATGTACTATGGACAGCTAAAAAGTGAGCGGACTTAGTCAACCGATCTACGATCACCCAGATCGCATCCTTTCCCCTCTGTGTCCGCGGCAATCCCAAAACAAAATCCATAGTTACATGCTCCCATTTCCACTCGGGAACAGGTAAAGACTGAAGTGTACCTGCTGGCCTCTGATGCTCCGCCTTAACTTGCTGACATACGAGACACTTTGCTACGAATTCTGCTACGTCTCGCTTCATACCCGGCCACCAATAATTCTCCCTGATAGTCCTATACATCTTGGTGCTTCCGGGATGTAATGCATAGGCAGATGAATGGGCTTCTTCCATGATCGCCTGTCTCAACTGGTTTCCCTCAGGAACACAAACTCGATCTTTAAACATCAAGACGTTATCCTCTCCAAATCTGAACTCACTAACTCCCCCATCGGTCAGTTTTTGAATTTCTTTTCTTAACTCATCATCAGACCTCTGAATGTCCTTGATCTGATTAAGTAACGAAGGTCGCACAATGAAGTTTGCCAATAAGGATCCATCCTCACCATTTCTCAACTGGACCCCAAGAGATTTCATCTCTATTAATGCTGGAAAATAACAACTCTGAAGTGCTGCTAAAGACGATGAAGACTTACGACTTAAGGCATCAGCTACAACGTTCGCCTTTCCCGGATGATAGTCTATCACCAAGTCATAATCTTTTATCAACTCCAACCATCGCCTTTGCCTCAAATTAAGCTCCTTTTGGGTGAGCAAATATTTTAAACTCTTGTGATCCGTAAATATCCGACAATGCTCACCATACAAGTAATGCCTCCAGATTTTTAAAGCAAACACCACTGCTGCTAACTCTAAATCATGGGTAGGGTAATTTGCTTCATGCCTCTTTAGCTGTCTAGAAGCATAAGCCACAACTTTTTCATCCTGCATCAATACGCACCCCAACCCCAACTTTGAGGCATCACTATATACTACAAATCCCTTACCATTAACAGGAAGTGTTAAAACGGGAGCGGAGGTTAACCGGTTCTTTAGCTTGTGAAATCGATTCTCACAAACATCATCCCACTCATACTTAACTCCTTTACGAGTCAAACAAGTCAGAGGAGCTGCTATCAAAGAAAATCCCTGAACAAATCTCCGATAATAACCAACTAAGCCAAGGAAACTACGAATCTCAGTTACCATTCTCGGTTGCTCCCATTGTAAGATTGCCTCAATCTTCTTGGGATCGACATAAATTCCAGCTCCAGACACCACATGTCCCAAGAAAACCACTTCCTTCAACAAGAATTCACATTTATAGAACATGGCATAAAGTTGTCTCTCGCGCAAAGTTTGCAACACAATGCGTAAATGGACAGCATGTTCATCATCATTCTTTGAATAAACTAGGATGTCATCTATGAATACTATCACAAACTTATCCAAGTGTGGATGGAACACCCTGTTCATAAGATCCATAAAAAGTGCCAGGGCATTAGTCAAACCAAACGGCATCACCAGAAACTCATAATGCCCATAACGCGTCCTGAAAGCAGTCTTGGGTACATCCTGCTTCTTAATCCTCAACTGATAGTACCCAGATCTCAAATCAATCTTAGAGAATACCATAACACCTCGTAATTGATCAAATAGATCATCTATACGGGGTAAAGGATATTTATTCTTGAAGGTCACTCGATTCAGTTGACGGTAATCAATACACAATCAAAGAGTGCCATCCTTCTTCTTGACAAATAGAACTGGTGCTCCCCAAAGAGAAATGCTAGGGCGAATGAAACCTTTATCCACTAAATCTTGCAACTGGACTTTCAGTTCCTTCAACTCTGCCGGAGCCATTCTATATGGAGGGATAGAAATAGGTGCGGTACCCGGAAGTAAATCAATAGGGAACTCAAGCTCTTGATCAGGAGGCAGTCCCGGTAAATCATCAGGAAATACATCAGGAAACTCACTTACTATCGGGACATCCTCTAACTTAGATTTCCCCTTTAAAGTATCAATCACGTATGCCAAATAAGTCGGATACCCTTTCTGCACTAATTTCGAAGCTTTGATGGCCGAGATTACACAGGATGGTAATACTCAACGTTTCCCTACAAACACAATCTCTGCTCCCTTCGAATTTCGAAGAACAACTTCCTTTCGGAAACAATCCACGTTCACCCGATGTGCAGTTAACCAGTCCATACCCAATATTAGATCAAAATCCAGGATCTCTAGAGGAATTAAGTCACCCCTAAATTCTTCCTCGCCTACCCTTACCCCACAGTCTCTATAACAACTATTTCTAACTAGCTTTTCTCCTAAAGGGGTGTGAATTACAATTTTTTCCTCTAATGGTGATAGGTTTCTATCAGCAATTGATGCAAATGTGGTGCTCACATAAGACTTATCTGAGCCAGAATCTATCAAAACATAAGCATCTTTATCAAATAAAGACATAGTACCTATCACTGCTCCAGGTCGGACCCGTGCCTCATCTTTCGTCACAGCGAAAACTCTTGTCGAGGTACGAGGCTGTGGTCTCGAAGGTGGATGTGCCGGGGTATTACTCTCCACACCGGACCGTATGGTCACTCCCTGTCTCGGTGGCAACCTAGAAGAATCTCTCCTCTGCATATCAGTGTGAGCTGGTGAAGATGATGCAACTACCGTGGCTCGTCCTAACCGTGGGCAATTACTCCTAATATGACCCGTCTGTCCACATTGAAAACATCTTGTTGGCCCTCTACATAGCCCACTATGATAATTCTCACAATTTTTGCATCGATCAGAACCTCCGAAACTCTTCCCAGAACCAGTCATAGCAGATCTGCTAAACCTCGAAGGTCTCTGTTGTGATGGTGAAAATGGAGGTCGAGGAGATGTCACGGAAACAAAAGTAATACTCCCTGAAATCCCTGAGTCCTTTCCTCTTTTTACTGGCTAACTAGAAGACATACCAGGATTCCTCCTTTTTGCAAACTCAGTCCGAATCCTCCTATTCTCAGTCGCGAACTTCTCAGCCCGTAAAGCCATCTGTACCACCTCTTTATGTGGCTCCCTACCAGTCACTGTCATCCGCTCTCTATTCTCATTACGGAGCCCTTCCTCGAAATAATTGGCCTGATCTTGCTCAGATTTCACCAGATCCGGCACATATAACATCAACTCGTTAAAACGAGTCTCGTACTCCTTTACAGTTAGATTCCCCTGTTTCAAACTCAAAAATTCTCTCTTCTTTTCTTTTTGATGAAAATAAGTGAAATACTGACCATCAAATTCCTTGAGAAAATTGGACCACGTCTGAGGAGTAGTGGAACGAGACTTCACTGAATTCCACCAAGTATGAGCCCTCTTCTCTAATAATCTCGTAGCCACCATCAACTTCATGTCGTCGTCTAATCTCATATCAGAGAGAGTCTTTGAAACCTGATTAATTCAGTCCTTTGCCATAGTGGCATCCAACTCACTCGCGAAAGACACACAATCGAGCTGTCTAGCCTCTTTTAGCTTCTTGGAAATGGATACATCTTGTACCGGTGGTGGAACTAAAGCAGTAACTGGTGATGCTATAGGTGGAACTTGACCAGTCGGAGCTCCTCCAGCCATTGTGGTAAAGAAAGCTGCCAATGCTTGTGCTGCCTCAGTAGGCACAGTGGGAATACCCGTAGGTGGCGAAGGAGGTGGAGGATGTGGAGGACTATCGGCCTACTCAGCAGCAGGTGCTGCCCGAATGGTAGACGCAGTCGATTCTTCCCCTACTGCATCTAGCTGACGACGTTGGGAACGACCTTTTCCCCTCCTAACCGATCTAGTGAGAGGTGGGCGTCCGCGTCGAGGAGGCATAATAATCTATAAGAGAAAACGAGCAAGTTTAGGGAAGTTTAGGTTCTATATGAAAATGCATGCATTCTATTCAACCTAATCTAACTTAATCCGAGGCCACATTGATACTGTAAATTTTTAAAACCACTTTAAAACCAAAACCTCTTATCTTTAAAACCAAAAGCTCTGATACCAATAGAATTGTCACGACTCGGAACCTCCCTCAAGCCCATGACAATCGCCGCGACGTCTTGATTGACACTTATTATCCAGAATGCCAACCAGAACCTCACAAGGCTTACATATTAGTTTCTTTCCTTTCCTGTGAGCAATCGTTATTAAATATCGAGTTTTTAGAGAATATACACTATTTTAGATCAAAAACAATCAAAATAAAATTTTCGCCACACAGGGGTATTTTGGTCATTTTTTCTCAAAAATTTTGAAACTGGCTAAAACGTAATATACAAGTACAAAACACATAATTCATATTCAAAATGAGTTTAAAAGTCTAAAATCTTCATTTAAAACGAAATTACGGTTATTTGAATATAATAAGAAAATAAAAGAAATATTAAGGAAAATATTCTATTTTCTTATAAAACAATATTTATAGAGTTATACGTGAATAATTTTTATAGCGTAAAAGCTAAATAAATTTATACATACTGAAATACAGTAAGCCAAAATATTTAATTTAATTTACAATAACAAGAGGGCCCCCGAATAAACAAAAGTAAAGAGGACTGTGAACCTACGGTTTGGAAAATGCAGATCCAATGGTAGTCCTCGATGAGATCAGCTATCTACAGTCTATACTGAACCTGAAATGGGTGGAAAGGAGTTGGGTGAGATTTTGCAATCCCAATGAGTAAACAGACATTATCATAAATATCTAAAGGCGAGTAAAATGGAGGCAAGTTTAAACAACAAATTTCAACCCATTTCATAATGTTTTCAATTTATTTCTTAAACCATAAAATATTTGTAATTTACCAAAACAGTTGTTAAGGCTTATGTCTTTTATTAAAACAAGGCTCAAGCCAAAACTAATCCTCGGGGATACCTTGGCCGAGGCATCTAACCGAGTCCGCCAAGGGTGTTAAAATATTCACACGTGAAACACATTTTTATTTTTAAAACCAGCCGTTCCTTGGCGTTGGCCGAGTTACACATTCACGTGGGGGTTCGACGTGAAGTGAGCTCTAATACTACCCCGGGAGTTACCCTCCTCGCCTCTACAACCGGAGTAACTATATAACTGGGTTTACCGTGCCCCTCTAATAGGCAGTCCACGGAAACCCGTCACTGCAGTGACTAACCCACCAATTTTAATAAAATTTCGACAGTATAACGTGGCTTTTATTTATTTATCCAGCCTGCATAGTAAAACAACTTACATAAATTTCCCAATGCATTCACAAAATATAGCCACATATACTCATTTCTCATAAGCCATTCCTAGGAAAATATATATTTTTCAAGTCAATTTGTAGCCTCCAATTACTCAATTTCATAATCAATACAATATATTTTTATTTGTCACATTTATTCCTAAAACATCAAAAATCCCGTTTTAATCTCGTTCTCATTTCATAAAATACATAAAGGGCATTTAAAATAAACTCTAGATAATTTACAATAATAATAAGTTTACTCACCGTTTGTACAAACTAAAAGCTTTCTAAGCGCCCCGATCACTACTCGTCGGGTACGACTTCTTTGCCTTTTCCGGAAGGCTCTCCTCCTAGACACATTACAAAAATTTACACAATTCATCACATTGATGCTAAATCACTATATAATTAACTTAAATCCTATACTAATGCATGGTATGAAATGCAATAGCCTAAAACGGCTTAAACGCGGTATTAACCTATTTTTGGCACTTTGCCCGATAAATTGCTAACGCGCTCCATTTTAGCTCTAAATCATCCCATTCTCTCTCCAACATTTCTAACCATTAAATATCAGCCAATAACCTTCTAAAAACAACAAAATCAGCTCACTCCCTTCCTTGGAAAATTCGGCCAAAAATGGGACATTAACTCGGTTAATTTTCTACTTTGTTTTTCTATCACGTTTAATCGTTTTTCATCATTTTCTCTTCATTTCCCTTAGAATAAAATCAATTCATCATCATTGTACAGCATTGAGCATCCAGCCAAGAGTGGGTATTGTGAAAATTTAATGATTTCTTGCCCAATTTAATTTCTAAACACATTTAACTAACTAAAACTATCAATTTAACTAAAAATCAAAACCTAAAAATTTCAATTTCTCTCCCCTAGAATTTCGTCCAGCCCTTGATATCACTTTTTGATCTCTCTCCTCAAGCATGCTAAATGGAAATAAAGGCATAGGAAAGGTAGAAATCAAGCTAAAATCGAAAAATCTTACCGTTAGACGCGTAAACGGTCGAAAACCGCGAATTTCCCTTTGAATTTTCTTGTTTCTCTTTGGTTTTTCTTTTTTTCTTCCTTTCCTCTCTATTTCCTCTCTTGTTCTTCCTTATGGCCGGCCAGCACTTAAAATTTGGGTTTAAATGGGCTGACTTTTCATTAAAATAATATTATATCATTAAAAAATGCCACATGTCACTTTCCCATTGGCCCATTTTTAAAATTTCATCCATTTGTTTCCAAATTTTCACCATACACTTGTCTCATATATTCATAGCTTAGATAAAATTCTCAGACTCATCCAAAGTCTCGGTGGAGTAATTTTTGAAATTTACACTTTTGCCTCCGTAAAAGTGAAAAATTACATTTTTGCCCAAAAAACTGAAAAATTGCCCATAGACATATTTTTCATCCCTTATACTCATACCATTCTCCAATTTGTCAAATTTGATCTAAATTCTCTCAAAATCTCAAATTTTGTCCGCGGGTGGTAAAATTACGATTTTGCCCCTACACTCTAAAAAATCACCAGAATTAAACTTTTTCACTTCCTATCATTAAATTATACTCCAAATAGTTAATCTTGGTAAAAAATTTCACTCCATGATCAAATTATTATCTTAGGTGGCAAAATGACGATTTTGCCCTTGAACATCAAAATTTCCAATTTTACCCCAAATGAACCCTTGAACTCCGAACAATCATTTTTAGTCATTCCTGGACTATAAAATATTAAATTTCATCATACAATTCCTATTTGAACTAGTTCGAGGTTAAATCAACTCAAGTGTACCGTTAGGTATGATATCGGGTTTCGTTTTTTCTTATGTGCTTTCCTAGCATAATAACATGCTACTCAGTGCATGTATGTCATGACATGTATTTATAGGGTCGAGTTTTACAGAAGACCTTTAGGAGAGTATCGATCAATGAGTTAAGGATTTGAATACCAAAACATGAATTTGGAAATGTGAGCATAAAACTCAATGAGCAAGGTAGAAGAGGAACAAGTTAACACACAAGAGGTTTCATAAAATGATGGCTTTATTTGAGACCATGCAATTTATAATAAACCAAAATAGATGCATATACAAATAAAATTAACCTCTCAATTTGTATACAAATAGTTAAAAAATATTAGCATCCTTAAAAACTTAGATTCCAAGTATCAAATAATATTTCAAACAAACATTCTTCAAAACATACTATTTCACATATACATTGTAGAAACCAATAAACATTTTCAAGCACACCATTCCAACAATAGTTTACCTCAAATTCAATTTACAATTTCTTAACTCCTTTCCCAAGCAATAAACATTCCTAAAGTGCATCATGTGAAAGCCAAATTAAGATATATTAATAAGACGTGACGAGGGACAAAATGAGACATGCTTAGGCATGTAATATATAACAAGATGTGATGAGGCACGTAACTAGACATGCTAATGCATGTAAAATATACCAAGATGTGATGAAGCACGTAATAGGACATCCTAAAGAATGTAATTTGTTATAACATTACAAAACATACTATGACACGTAATTGACACAAGTATATTTTATCAAAAGTCATTAACAAATATCTTTCAAGCTCAAGCATCATGAGCAACAATTCTTTCAAGGTTTCAACAACATAGTCAAATATCAATTTTTTCTCATCATCATACTTAATTGCAACATCAAGTTCAAGATTATGATCAATATGACCAGTACAATTATTTCATCAACTCAACATTAAATGAGCCATTAAAAACATAAGACACTTGTTCCCATCATAACAATACTAGCATATATATTCAACTCTATGTGTGTATATGACACATACTATAATATCTTTGAAAAGCACATTTTAGAACATCAAATTCAAAATCATAATTAGCTTATAAACACATGTTTAAACTCAACATTTAAAGAGTATTGAAGAAAACATTTGGTAATCCACATTTATGCATAATTGATATCAAAATAGTTTTTAATGTAACCCACTCACAATTGTTGAAATTTCTCTTGGTCAACTCCGATTCACCACAATTAGCACTCCAAATTGATTTATGGAGTCTTGATGGAACCTAATACATGCAATTACATCACAACAAACTCAATTCAACTAAGATAGTACCAATTGTAATTTTCATAAAGCAATTTTACCTAATTTCTCAACCTAATCTCTAATTTTAATCCAATTAATTAATCTAGCACAAAATTCCTCAATTCCATAAAAATTATCTAGGCAATAAAATTCCAGCTCCTAAATCTATCTTACAACTCAAATTCATAATCTCAACTAACTCAATTTCAAGTCAATTTATCTTAACCCATCCAATTCTTCAACCTAGCCCCTAATTCCACCTAATTGGCCACTTTACCATAAAATCCCCAATTTTCATAATACCATAATCAATTCCACTAAAATCAATCCCTAATTCCACTTTAAAACCTAAACCCATAATCTCATTTTCATCAATTTCAAGTCAATTTACCTTGGTAAGCTTGTAGTTAAACTCAATTTAAAATCCTACCATTAAACAAACAATTAATTGTTAGAAATTGAGAAATTATTCAAATTAAATCCTAATTGGAAAATTAAAATTAGGCTTTTCATTTACCTTAATCAAACCTTGAAATTGAAACTAGAATATGTAAATTTGGTGGAAGAGAAAGACTTTTTACAAGAGAAACTAAGAAAATTGAACAGAATGAGACTTTAGCTTTCTACAAATTTTGGCCAACACAAAAATGGGAAGGAAGCTTTTTCTTGAGGAAATTTAGTGTGGAGATGAAGGAAGAGAAGAAAACATTAAGAAAGAGCATATGGACATGAATTTTGGTGGAAAAATGATGGAGAAATAAAAATGGAAGAAAGGTATAGTGAAGAAGATGAAGTGGCTACTATAGAGGGGAAAAACTAAAGGAGCATGAAGAGCTTTAGGGTTGCTGGAGTTTTTTAAAGGAATATGAAAGGTTTTTGGAAATATTACAATTTTGTCTTTAACGAAGAAATCCTCAAAATTTACACCTTTGCCATTAGTAGGACATTTTAAAAAGATTTACCATGATGCAATTGGTAAGTAAAAGACATAAGGTTTGTGATATCACCAATTCACCTTATGGGGAAAAAATTACCATTTTGCCTTTTTTTTGGAAAAAAAACCCATTTTTTATGTTTTCTCTCTTTCTAACCTCCAAATACCTTTAATAAAGTATAAAATAAGTTGTCTAAACATAAATTTTGAATATTTTGGATATGGAATATTCAATTAAGATCATCAAGAAAATGGTCATTATGTCTTTGGACCAAATTACCAATTTACCTTTATGTAAAAATTAGGACTTTACATATTTAATAAGGTGATATAAGAAGCTAACTTTGTCACATCCCTATTCTGAGACATAATCGACGTAAGGGCTTACATGGGATGGCCCATTAGACCCAAACAAGCTTATTAAACATTAATCAAATTTACCTCATCAAACATTTCATTCATATAAACATGTAAATTATAATTTAATCATCATTTGCACCATCACGCAATATGAAACAAATCATCATATGTGTGGAAATGTGTTCTTTTAAGCATCATCTTTTTAAAACATGTAAACCATGTCTCATCTCATATGAACAAACATACGCACCCTAGGTGCTCATGTAAGCTCTTAAACCATCACATAAAATCCAATTGTCAAATATATATAATATAATGCCATTCAATGGCTACAAAACCAATAGAAATATCCACCAATAATTTAAACAATCATAAGACTGACTTGTTAACGGAACATGACCTGACCCTCTAGGTTTCAAGTGAGCTGTTGAAAACCTACCCAGAAAGACCGAGAGCTCATCTCTGTCACAAGAGTGATAAGCTACTCATCGATCTATAAAAAAAATGAAAAACTAACATGTGAGTCACAAAGACTCTGTGAGTGAACATGAGAATGGGACAAGTCATAGAGAAGATTTTTGCACAAAACATTATTTACATAGCCATGACATTTCACCAATTTTATATGTTTCCTTCAAACCTTTGGAAATGATGTTGTTCAAAGCCTTTCCATGAAAGATCAATCAAATATAAAATTGCATAATCATTTAGAGATAAATGGAGGTTGAAAACCATTGAAATCTTTATGAAAAGAAGAGTGAAAACACCGTTTTGTATCTGAAGTATTGATACATGTTGGTCCCAAATAAATGTGCTAGAGGGGGGTGAATAACACTTTTTGGCTTTTACTAAACTTGATTTCGAATTGGGAGCAAATTGAGGATCAATGATGGAAAATTTGATGCAAGATGAAGAAACGATTTTAGAAAGAATGAAAATGAAAAATAAAACAGAGGAGACAATACTCAATGATTTATAGTGGTTCAGTCAAAGATCTACATCCACTACCTTGATTATTCAACCAAGGATTTTTCAAACCAAATCACTAAAATGGTGGAATTCCTAAGCTCCCACCAAGCTTTTACAATGGCTTTTCACAGGCTCAGCCACAACCTTTAATAATGGTTTTTACCAAGATCAACCAAAATCCAAAGTGATTTTTCAAAGGCTCAACCACAACCTTTCATAATGGTTTTTTATAGGCTCAACCAAAACCCAAAGTAGTTTTTCAAAGGCTCAACCACAACTTACAACAATGATTTTTCATTGGATCAACCAAAACCCAACAACTAACTTTTTTAGGCTAAATTAGAACCTATACACTCAACCAAACTAACCCAAGCTTAATCAACCCCTTAGAGTGCCTTGCACACTCTAAGTAATCAAGAAATGAAGAAAATATGAAGTACAATTGATCACCTAGCTGATCTAAGATGTACAAAGCTAAGCTCAAACACTTTTTCAAAGGATATGAGTGAAATACAAGTGAAAAGAAAAGGTTTTTGGTCTTTTAAGCTCAAAATCACTATGGATGGCTTCTCTCCCTTGTTTTTGACTGTTGAAGAGGCTTTAAATACTTGTAAAATCAATTCTGGTTGTTGGAGACAGAAACTAGCCGTTTCTAGCTGTTATTTTGTCTTCTAGTACTCAATTCAAATTTTTTGACAAAATGATCTTAGTCGACTAACTGCACTCTTAGTCAACTAAGTTGTCTTTGTTTTCTAATCCCAATTTTTGGTAGTGAGTTCTTAGTCTACTAACTTTTTTCTTAGTCGGTTAAGTTGTTTCTGTCTTGAAATCCAAATTTATGGCAGTATGCTTTTAGTCGACTAACCCATTTCTTGGTCGACTAAGTCTTTTCTGTTTCTCAATACTCTTAAGCCTGCCGACTTCTTATTCAAATTTTAGCTTACTAACTCCCATCATCATCAAACTAAAAGGCTTCTGTTTTGTGACTCAATATTAACTCTTTCTTCTTTGCTTGTTTAACCAATCAACCCATCTTGCACTTGAACAAGCATCTTGACTTGTTTACAAATACCAAATATATAAATGATTTAAGCTTTCTCTTGCACACTTAAACAATATAATTAGTCATCAATGAATAGAATATTTTGCTATCATCAAAAACATATAGAGTCAACATTCTCTATCTTTTATTTTTTATGATTGCAAAACACTCCAAAATTAAGAATGCAATGTCTATGTTGAATATGAATGCTTTAAATCTTTATGCATAATGAGGTGCTCCCCCTTAGTCAATGTATCTACTTTTCTTTACATAATATTCAACAAAACCAAAACTGAGTGCATCAAGATTTTTCTTTAATCTTTAAATCAAACTTTAATGAATGAGAATCATAAGCACTCATAAACCTAAGTCATACAAGCTTATAGATATAGTTTAATAACTTCAAGAGTCAAGCTTGTGTCTATGTAAGAACGAATGTATAAGAGTTAAATCATTTCAAGAATTTGTCAAAGATTACTCAAATAATGTTCAAGCAAATTTGATCATTTTGTCATAATCAAAACTATAATAATTTTAAAGCTAACAATCTCCCCCTTTTTGATATGAAAAAACTATGAGCATAATTTGCATTTGAAATGATTTTAAAATCTCCCCCTCAACATATGCATAAAATTAAATTTGCTCATAAACCTGCTCTCCTTTTTTGTTACATCAAAAAGGTTAAGAAGAGTGACCATTAAACACTTAAGCTCAAGAAATAATGGTTAGCAAAATCCATCAAGAATATAAGCATGAAGACCATGAATATGTAACCATAAAGTCACCAAGTCATCATATATATGCACTTAACCACATGAATATATATTATAAGTAAAATGTGCGCATAACGATTATGAGGTCCAACAAAAATGATCAGAAAGATGTTCAATAAGCACATAAGCCATGTTTGAACTCCAATACCAAGTGTTAAAGCTCAATATACCAATTGATAGATATAAGTAAAATCTCCCCTTTTGTAAAAGCACAATATCAATTATGAGAGATGGAATCTTTTTAAAGCTCATTATATCAATTGGTAAAGCACTAGTAAAGACTTCCCTTATCATTAAGCATTCCAAGCATATCAACTTCAAGGCTCAAAATATTTAAGAAAGATATGAATAAATTTAAAGATCAAGAGAATAGAGACAATTATAAAGCATGATGCTAATTTTAAAGCTAGACACTAATTGAGAAAACTTAAGGCTTGACACCAATTATGCATTTCAACACTCAAGTTTAAGTGAGAGGCGATATAAGGCACAATATCTATTTTGGTGTTTAGAAAGATGTTACTGGTAGCGAAGAACACTAAATGTTGAATTCTCACCAAACCTTGTTGTTGAAGATCTTAATTCGTTATGATATCAATGACAATGATTGACTCCCCCTTAAGAAATCATAAGCTCAACACAAATTGTTAAAGATCCTCAATAAATCAAATATTAGGAGAGAAATCATGAGCCTAGAATAAATGAGCATTCATATGGATATTTAATTTATTTCCCTAATACTCAAGTATTTATGGAACCAAAAAAGTACGAGCATTTGAATAAATGTTCAACATATGCATCACATACTCATATTTTCACGAAGTATTTACCAAGTAGTTCCTAGGCATGTCTAAGGTATCATTAGTCTTCAAGCACTATTCTCAATTATCATCAAGTATTATCAATCATCATCAAACATTCATTATTTATTCCCAATATCAATCAGCCAAGAAGTTTCACTCAAGCATTTTCAGGAAATTCCCTAATTCATATACAAAAATAGCAACTCAAGGAGAAATTAAAAAATATCATCATCAAGCATTCTTAGTGAGTATTCTTCCAAATCATTTTGTAGCGGTCATTCATCCAAGTCATTTTAAGGCAAGAATAGCAAGATGTATTCTCCAAATTGTATATGAAATTGTTAATTCAAGGAGAACCTTCACAAAAGGCATATCATTATTAATGACGCATGACTAAAGCATTTTGCATTTATTGCAATCATGTATGAAAGTTATGATCAAATAAGCATAAACATGATGACAAGAAATAACATGGCTATCTTTCTTAATCATTATTCTAATTTTGTTCATCAAAATGCAAGCATGAGTTCAATATAGACATATACCCATTGAAAAAATATGCAACCATTGAAGTTCAAAGTACATGCAATTTCTCAATAATTCATGATTCATGAATGATATCAATTGTTATAAAATATTGAAAGTAAAGCACTCAACTCATGAATATATTCAAAGTGAACATTCAATCATCAATGAATACTAATTATCAAGATTCAAGAAAGAGATATTTAATCAAAGCACATTAGGCATTCATTGTTAACTAAAGCTATAGGCCATATTCTATTTGACATGTCAAGTTGTTTATGGTGACCTATAAGCCAAAGTTGGATTCACACAAAATCTTTAGATCATGAAAACGTTAAGGCTCAATGAAGACATAGTTAACATTCAAATGCATATTCAAAATAAATTTCAACTATGTCAACTCACTATATATGCCATGATCAAACTTGACAATTAACTTCATATTCAAATGTATCGCTCAAGTCAAGTTTTAAACTTCAAACCATAAGGTCAAGCAAAATGAAAAATCATGTAAGCATGTGTCTTGACCAATATAGTAGATGAACCAAAAATATTTTCATTAAGTTCAATGAGTTCATCCTAATCGAATAAGTATGCATAATCAAAAAATCAATTTTGAAACAATCATTTGAGCACAAACGTAAAATATATTTCAAGAATTGTTCCTAGATTAGCATTTGAACATTTCAATTTTCATGAGAAGATATTTTCTATATATGCACATGAAAATCCAATCGAATTAACAAATTCAAGTATTGATGAACAATTTCTCATATTTCTATTTTGTTGTTATACATGCATGAGAATTTATGGAATCAATATGAGTGCCATGCTTGGGAATAGATAGATTTAAGTAATCAAGAAAGTTTTCCCATTTTTCAAGAAAATTTACAATTTTAAGAACATGTACTTACACTAAATGATCATGAGAGTATACATAATGCATGCTTTTAAGAGTCAAGAATCATCTTTCAAAAGGAAATTCAGTGAAGAAAATATTGTAATGGATAAGATGTAAAGTAAAAAGACATTTTGGAACTCAAAACCTATCCATTTTGGCTTGAGAGCACTCAAAAGTCGACTACATATCCCTTGGGTCCACTTTTTATCATTCTAGCAGCATTGTTTGCATTTTCTTCTACAATAGTCGACTAGCTATGCTAAGAAGTCAATTATGCTTGATTCCTGCATATTGAAAATGTCACGACTCGGAACCTCCCTCAGGCCCATGACAATCGTCGCGACGTCCCGATTGACACTCATTATCCGAAATGCCAACCGGAACCCCGCAAGGCTTACATATCAGTTTCTTTCCTTTCCTCTGAGCAATCATTGTTAAATATCGAGTTTTTAGAAAATATATACTATTTTAGATAAAAAACAATCAAAATAAAATTTTCGCCACACAGGGGTATTTTGGTCATTTTTTTTTTAAAATTTTGAAACTGGCTAAAACGTAATATACAAGTACAAAACACATAATTCATATTCAAAATGAGTTTAAAAGTCTAAAATCTTCATTTAAAATGAAATTACGATTATTTGAATATAATAAGAAAATAAAAGAAATATTAAGGGAAATATTCTATTTTCTTACAAAACAATATTTATAAAGTTATACGTGAATAATTTTTATAGCGTAAAAGCTAAATAAATTTATGCATACTGAAATACAGTAAGTCAAAATATTTAATTTAATTTACAATAACAATAGGGCCCCCGAATAAACAAAAGTAAAGAGGATTGTGAACCTACGGTTTGGAAAATGCAGATCCAATGGTAGTCCTCGATGAGATCAGCTATCTACAGTCTATACTGAACCTGAAATGGGTGGCAATGAGGGTGGTGAGATTATAAAATCCCAATGAGTAAACAGACATTATCATAACTATCTAAAGGCGAGTAAAATGGAGGCAAGTTTAAACAACAAATTTCAACCCATTTCATAATGTTTTCAATTTGTTTCTTAAACCATAAAATATTTGTAATTTACCAAAACAGTTGTTAATGCTTATGTCTTTTATTAAAACAAGGCTCAAGCCAAAACTAATCCTCGGGGATACCTTGGCCGAGGCATCTAACCGAGTCCGCCAAGGGTGTTAAAATATTCACACGTGAAACACATTTTTATTTTTAAAACCAGCCGTTCCTTGGCGTTGGCCGAGTTACACATTCACGTGGGGGTTCGACGTGAAGTGAGCTCTAATACTACCCCAGGAGTTACCCTCCTCGCCTCTACAACCGGAGTAACTATATAACTGGGTTTACCGTGCCCCTCTAATAGGCAGTCCACGGAAACCCGTCACTGCAGTGACTAACCCACCAATTTTAATAAAATTTCGACAGTATAACGTGGCTTTTATTTATTTATCCAGCCTGCATAGTAAAAACAACTTACATAAATTTCCCAATGCACTCACAAAATATAGCCACATATACTCATTTCTCATAAGCCATTCCTAGGAAAATATATATTTTTCAAGTCAATTTGCAGCCTCCAATTACTCAATTTCATAATCAATACAATATATTTTTATTTGTCACATTTATTCCTAAAACATCAAAAATCCCGTTTTAATCTCGTTTTCATTTCATAAAATACATAAAGGGCATTTAAAAATAAACTCTAGATAATTTACAATAATAATAAGTTTACTCACCGTTTGTACAAACTAAAAGCTTTCTAAGCGCCCCGATCACTACTCGTCGGGTACGACTTCTTTGCCTTTTCCGGAAGGCTCTCCTCCTAGACACATTACAAAAATTTACACAATTCATCACATTGATGCTAAATCACTATATAATTAACTTAAATCCTATACTAATGCATGGTATGAAATGCAATAGCCTAAAACGGCTTAAACGCGGTATTAACCTATTTTTGGCACTTTGCCCGATAAATTGCTAACGCGCTCCATTTTAGCTCTAAATCATCCCATTCTCTCTCCAACATTTCTAACCATTAAATATCAGCCAATAACCTTCTAAAAACAACAAAATCAGCTCACTCCCTTCCTTGGAAAATTCGGCCAAAAATGGGACATTAACTCGGTTAATTTTCTACTTTGTTTTTCTATCACGTTTAATCGTTTTTCATCATTTTCTCTTCATTTTCCTTAGAATAAAATCAATTCATCATCATTGTACAGCATTGAGCATCCAGCCAAGAGTGGGTATTGTGAAAATTTAATGATTTCTTGCCCAATTTAATTTCTAAACACATTTAACTAACTAAAACTATCAATTTAACTAAAAATCAAAACCTAAAAATTTCAATTTCTCTCCCCTAGAATTTCGTCCAGCCCTTGATATCACTTTTTGATCTCTCTCCTCAAGCATGCTAAATGGAAATAAAGGCATAGGAAAGGTAGAAATCAAGCTAAAATCGAAAAATCTTACCGTTAGACGCGTAAACGGTCGAAAACCGCGAATTTCCCTTTGAATTTTCTTGTTTCTCTTTGGTTTTTCTTTTTTTCTTCCTTTCCTCTCTATTTCCTCTCTTGTTCTTCCTTATGGCCGGCCAGCACTTAAAATGGGGTTTAAATGGGCTGACTTTTCATTAAAATAATATTATTTCATTAAAAAATGCCACGTGTCACTTTCCCATTGGCCCATTTTTAAAATTTCATCCATTTGTTTCCAAATTTTCACCATACACTTGTCCCACATATCCATAGCTTAGATAAAATTCTCAGACTTATCCAAAGTCTCGGTGGAGTAATTTTTGAAATTTACACTTTTGCCCCCGTAAAAGTCAAAAATTACATTTTTGCCCCAAAAATTGAAAAATTGCCCATAGACATATTTTTCATCCCTTATACTCATACCATTCTCCAATTTGTCAAATTTGATCTAAATTCTCTCAAAATCTCAAATTTTGTCCGTGGGTGGTAAAATTACGATTTTGCCCCTACACTCCAAAAATCACCAGAATTAAACTTTTTCACTTCCTATCATTAAATTATACTCCAAATAGTTAATCTTGGTCAAAAATTTCACTCCATGATCAAATTATTATCTTAGGTGGCAAAATGACGATTTTGCCCTTGAATATCAAAATTTCTAATTTTACCCCAAATGAACCCTCGAACTCCGAACAATCATTTTTAGTCATTCCTGGACTATAAAATATTAAATTTCATCCTACAATTCCTATTTGAACTAGTTCGAGGTTAAATCAATTTAAGTGTACCATTAGGTACAATATCGGGTTTCGTCTATTCTTAGGTGCTTTTCTAGCGTAATAACATGCTACTCAATGCATGTATATCATGACATGTATTTATAGGGTCGGGTTTTGCAGAAAAGCTAGAAAAAGGTACAAAACATGCAATGTTCCAAGGTGTAATGATCTCAAAACATGGATTAGTGTGAGAACAATTTAGAATTTCATTTTAACCATGTTAAACATTATTTTGGATATGTATGATCAAAGATTCTTCAAGAAAAACATGTGAACTCAAATTTTGGCTTTTATTGCTCATTGTTCACTAGTGCTAAGAAGTTGAAATGCTCATTTGAAGAATCATGTCTTTAATATGCTCAAACATATTCAATTTACATCATAATGTGTGACTATGACTTATAACATGTACAACAAGCATTTAAACAATGTTTAAGCATAATAAGCATCAAATTTAGCATTTTCTACAATTTTCTAGCATATGGACAAAAATGCCCTTGAGGTCATTCAAGCATTCATTTGCATTAAGATCAAGTTATAAAAGTATTTTCAACATAAGGCACACTTGATCAAGTTTTATATCATTGAAATCATTATAGCCTCGAGCATTACAAGAAGATTTATTCCTTTGCTTGAAAATGCCATTACTGCTAAATTATCACACTCAAAATCATGCTTAAGAAATCCCTTTCAATCAATTTCACCAATCATGAGAGAAATATCAAGCAAAATGGGATTTATGCAATTCATATATCAAATCAAGTTTTCTCAACCATGCTATCATTAGAAACAAAAAATTAATAAATCATTTTCAATAAAGGAGGATAAAAATATTTTGTAAGAAAATCAATTGGTAAAGATTTAATCTTTCTTTACAAACTTTTCAACTTGAAACATTCAAGATTAGACATGCTTTGTGAAAAATCATGAGCTCAATATCACTCAATTTTGTTCAATTATGCTTTAAATGATTTATGAAATGTGCAATGAGCATAATGAATCATGTTTATGCATGTCAAGGGTCATTTGCAAATATCTCACAATTATGTTCCAAAAATACCCTTATGACCATTCAAGCTTACAAGCAAGCATGCACATCCAATAAGAACAAGTCATAAGTATTTTTCATTATGAAACAAACTTGTTCAATTCATAAATCATTCTAAACTTAAATGATGGCAACATTTTTCTCATATAAGCTCATTTTGCTTTAAAAGTACCAATTCAAATAGTCAAAGCTTTCAAGCTCATTATCAACCATCTTGAACTATTCAAAGAAGTTCTAGAATGAAAATCAAGATTGTTCAAATGGTCAACTTTTGTTAGGCACGAGGAAATCAAGGAAAAAATTAAGAATGCAATGTCTATGTTCAATATGAATGCTTCAAATCTTTATGCATAATGAGGTGCTCCCCCTTAGTCAATGTATCTATTTTTCTTTATATAATATTCAACAAAACCAAAACTGAGCATCACACACATAAATTAAACATGAAAACCTATTTAACTCTATTTAACTTAGTCTTCCTTCTCTCTTTTTTCTTTTTCATCATTAAACAAGATATTCAAAACTCCCCCTTAATGAGTGCATCAAGATTTTTCTTTAATCTTTAAATCAAACTTTAATGAATGAGAATCATAAGCACTTATACACCTAAGTCATACAAGCTTATAGATATAGTTCAATAACTTCAAGAGTCAAGCTTGTGTCTATATAAGAACAAATGTATGGGAGTTAAATCATTTTAAGAATTTGTTAAAGATTACTCAAATAATGTTCAAGCAAATTTGATCATTTTGTCATAATCAAAACTATAATAATTTTAAAGCTTACAATATATTTTTGTAATATATCACTACTTTCAATCCAAAACGCTTTTTGGGATAAATGTATCGATACTTTTCTAGAAAGTACCAATACTTTCCACACGAATGCTTCCTAAGAATGCCTTTTATGTATTGATACTTGTTCTTCAAGTATCAACACTTCATTCTTAAAAACCCAAATTTTAGGCACTTTCTAGCTTATATTTGCTTTATGGCACTTCTAAAGATTCATTCTTTAATTCTAACAAAAATACCCAAGTGTACCTAGTCTAGTCATCAACAATTATATATTTATATGACTTTCCTCTTAAGCTAGTTGTCCTAATAAGTCCAAATAAATCTATGCATAGAATTGAAGTGGGCTAGTGGTTGTAACTTCATTTTTAGGTTTGAATGAGATTCTTCTATGCTTACCTTTTGCACATGTATCACACAATTTATCATTTTCATCATTAATCTTAAGCAACCTTTTTACTAAATCTAAAGACGACAATTTGGATATGGTATGCATGCTAGCATGTCCTAGCTTTTTGTGCCACAACCAACTATCCTCAATCTTCTTAGCCATGAAAAAACATCATTGGAAGATAAATCATCGAGATAAACAACATACACATTTCCTTTTCTATTTTTTATTAACAAAATTTTATTTGTCTTAATATCTACAACATAGCAACATAAAGATTTAGATGTAACTCTAAAACCTCTATCACACAATTGACCTACACTTGACAAATTATGTTTAAGGCCTTTCACTAATAGCATACTTTCAATATGAAAAGAAGAATTTTTACCAATAGTGTCTATTCTTTCTATGTGACCCTTTTTGAATTGTCACCAAAGGTTACCTCTCCTCCTTGTTTAGGCTTCAAATGCTTGAAATCTTTCCTTCTTCTAGTCATGTGCCTTGAGCAACCACTATTTAAGTACCATATGCTTTTTTCTTGAGCATCAAACTTCAAGCACACATCCTCAACCTACAATAAGAGAATTCAAGTTCTTAATTTTGGTACCTGTTAGTACAATAAGCTCAATGTGAGGAATTTTAGGATGGGGGTAAATTGGAATCATTTGAAAATTTGTTTCCAATTTTAAGAAAATAAAATTTTTTTAAACCAAATTCCTTTGTTTTTATATAAGCAAGACAATAAATTTCTTGTGAAGTAAAAGAAGTTAAGAACATAAATAAACTTTAGAAGAATGAGAAGAAAATCAACATAATAACTTTTATGGAGGTTCCGCCCCCTTGCTTACGTCTTCTCCCTTAAATTCATTAAGAGGTTTAACATCTACTATTAAAATGAAGTTCAATACAATGCCTTTTATGGATTAACCATAACCTTAACAATAGTCTTTTTACGGATGAGACTATAATCTATCTACCTTTTACTTGGGTTAAGGTATAACCACTCAAGCTACCTTTTAACTTGGCTGCCACTCAACCTACCTTTTAATTTGGTTAAGGTATAACCACTCACAAAATTATAATAAATGAGATGGGTACAACTAGAATGACTCTTAAAGGTTGAGTAGCAGGTTAAGTACAATGTTTGATAAGGAAGAGAATAAGAAATAAAAGCTCAATAAATGATATACTTGAAGACTAAAATGTTTAAAGAAGATAAAAAAGAACATTGAATGATAGAAGATGTCTTCTTCTCTTGGAATTATGTTTCAAAGTCTTCTAAATTTTGTAAATATGGTGGGAGATCATATTTCTACTTGTTGAAGCTTCTTGAGGTAGGTAGAGGTACATTTAATGCAAAAATAAATGTTTTTCTCTTTAGTCTAGGCTCTAACAGTCACCATCTATCAATAAATATGGAAATCTATCAATAGATTACCGTCTTTAATTTCAAACTTATGCCTATCTACCAATAGATAGCAATATCTATCTATAGATACAATTTAGGGGCTTTTTGGAGTGTTCTCGGATTACTATCTATCGATAAATGCAAGTCATGTATCGACAGATTAGTTTGGTCTTTAAATCCAAAAACTAGGATGAACAACTATTGATAACATCTATCAATAGATAAAAGGCAAAATCCTTTGAAAAAGAGCTCTTCAGTTGGTTTTTTATTTAAAACACTTAGCTCTTTCATTTAAAACATTTCAAAAGTTTTTAAAACTTATTTGAACATGTGAAAAATAATTTTGATCACTTGTTTGTCATTTCAAAACTCAAAATCAATTTGAAGCAATAAATCTAACAATCTCCCCTTTTTTTTATATGACAAAACAATAAGTAAAATTTGTTTTTGTTTCTTTAAAATACTCCCCTTGATTTTATGCACTGAGTGTTGAGAAGGGATATGTGTTGAAAAACATAAGTACTCCCCATCAATCTTTGCATTTAAAATTTAAAATTTTCAATTTAAAAATTGCACTCTTGTAAAAAAAATGAAAAACAAAATTTAATGTCTCTATTCTTCCTTTTTTTTCTTTAATATTGTGTGAATTCGTTGTCTCTATTTTGTTTTCTTTTCCTTTCTATGACGTTTAATTTGATTTTCTGATTTGGTTTTGTTTTTTCTTTTATTTTCTGATTTCAACAAATTTCTTAGCCCTTGTGTTTTTTTACAGGTTTTTACTTTTGCTAATATCAATTGGTTTAGTTTTTTTGTTTTCCTTTTTTTTTTAGGGAGGCATTAGATCTTTTGCTGGTTGTTGCCTTTTTTGTTCTATTTATAGTGTTTTTTGACCTATATATATAATGCCATGTGAATTTGTTGTTTTGTTTTCCCGGATTTGCTTTGGCTATTTTATGTCATATTTGTAACAACCATTACTTGATCGTTACCAACCTCCAAGACTTGCGGGAGAACCCGCCAAATCTCGAACATGCCTTAGTTGAATCTTTGGTTATTATGCCATCAATTTAGGAAACTATTTGAACCATATATCTCTTTGTAATAAGAATTAAACATAATTGTAATAAACCATCTTAACCTTTATTCACCATACTCGTAAAGATTGTATTATAGTCTATAATTATTCAATTGCACATTACTTACAATTACATTATACTATGGACGACTCGACCTCTAGCAGTGGAGCGACTCGAAATAAAGTGCTACGAGATGCCTTTACCTATCCGCGGTAGACAACATGTGTCGATGAACACACGTTAGGCCTAACACTATTTACAAAAGCGAAATAAGGGGGTGAGTCTCACAGACTCAGTGATCATCAGCTCCATAAGCAAGGAGTAGATGGGAAACAAGCATAATGCAAAACAGTTGAATGATAAAACAGAAATAAAAGTAATAATCTTAGAAAAATAATCAAATCACAGATGGAGTGTTTGTGCCTTGTAAAAATAATGTCGTAAAATCATCGGGTAATGTTTCATTTGGCAAAACGATGTAAAAAACAAGTGTAGCAAAACAAGGTTCAATCATAGAAAACATCACTTGTTATCAAATACGAGAAATAGTTTAAAAGTATGCACGCTCCCAGAATGCATGGCATGTAAACAAATCAACTTATAAAGCCACATAAACCAATTCATGATTGTTAAATAAACGTTGAAAGCTTTTATTCAAATAAGGGGAGCTGTAGAGAAAATCTTAACTTTCCACCATGCAAAAAAGTACGCATCAAAAATTCACAAGGCTCTCTAATAGGAAAGCATAATATCAACACGTGGACCCACTTCCATGTAATAACATCCAAGAGCATCTTTACCATCGAATTCCCACATGCCATGGCAGTTTCAATGATGTTGGCCGACATCGGAGAATCAAGCGATCATAACCGCGAATATCACTAGTGGCCTAGCCACATATAACAACCCGTGGCCTTGCCACGTATATCATAGACCATGGCCCTAGCCATGTCTAACAGCCCATCGGTGACCCAAAGGTTCTCTAGCTAGAGCTCACTCGTGCACGAGGGTCACATTTAACCGAAGTGACATCCGATCTACTCTCAACGCTCTCCGTTTATCAAAATCGTTTTCAAAACCAAATCAAGTTTTCCAAAGCATTTTCTTGTAAAACATTTGAAATCAAAGTTTGATAGTCCTTCAAATTGCTTTTCACATTTAAATGGCATGGTGTAAACACTTGTACAAAAATCGGAGTAAAACCGATGCTTAAGTCTTGCATTTTAAATCATTTAACGAATGCATTTAGCTATGCATATCACACAAAAGTACAAGGCAAGAATTTTGATTCTAACATTGTAAAAAGGCTTGTTTCCTAGTTCTAAAACACTTTACATATATAGTCTATCTATGGATATATCCAAACCAACTTTCGAATCAACTTGCATCCACAAAATACCTAGGATTCTACCAACTCATGCTTTACAAAATTTTGAGTTTAAAATAAACCAACACGTATATATATATATATATATATATATATATATATATATATATATATATATATCTAACGACGAGAATTTTAAAATAGACACCCCCTACTTACCTTACAATAGCAGGATGCTACGTCGCTATTGATTCAAGTGCGTATCTAGCTAAGTCTATTTTTTGGTCACTTGTTACCTTGTCTGGCACTCCACCATGGTAACTTTTCTACTTTGGCACTTCCTAGCAACAATCTAAACATCAATATATTTAGTGTATATCATTTCCAATTCTCTTTCTTATTCAATCATGAATCCTCATTCTATTAACTTGCATCTTGACACTGTTTTTACTAAGTTTAGTCACATCTTTTGCTTGCGTAATTCTTTAGACTATAAGTACGAGTAACTTATTTATAACTTTAGTGCACATATCAATCTTTTCTAATGACATTTATCAAGTTCAACTATCATTTTCACATCAATAATCTCATATATGGCAACAATTATAGTTCTAATTTCATCAAGCATTTTCTAAGTTTACATGCACCACAATTCACATTTACTTGCTGCCATCAAGCATAACATCAATATTCATTCATACGCACCAACATTTATAATCTTTTAAACCTTTCACAACAACACATATCCACATATTACATCTTTCCAAGCTTTCAACTATCATAATTGCTTTCCAACTATACCCATGACATCATAATAACCCTACACATTGCACATAATCATTCTCACAATATTAAACTAACCATAGGTTTCAAATTGTAGCATCAAGCTTACCACTTTTTCTTTCACTTTGAACCCATTATGCACCCACGGGTTTTGTGGCTTGTATGTCACAAAATCTTCTCCAATCAAGCCAATCTTTGCTGCCACAAGACATTTCTCTTAGTCACCAACTCATTTTCAAAACTTATCCAAGCAAAAATCAAAATCCTTACCTTATTTCTCTTAAATCTTGAAGCCCACCTGATATTTCTTAGCTACTTGAGATCTAACCGACATCTCTCAATAAATGATGAATTCCTAGAAGTAATGAAGCTTGATGATAGGAAAATAGAGAGAAAGAGTTCACGGTGCTCTAGAATCCCACGAAGCCGAATCCTCCTCTTGCATGTTTCTTTTCTTCCTTGTTTTTCTCTCAATGATACGGTTTTCTCTCAAGGCAACTCAATTGGTTTGCCATTTCTTGGGTTTGGCCGAACATAGCAAAGAATGGCCTTCATTCTCATTTTTCTCTCTCACATGGTCATTCACCTTTCCATATTTTTCTTTTGTCTTTTCTCTTTACTTCTCTTTCTTTCTTTTTTCTTCCTCTCGGGTGGAAGTTCTAGATCTTTGTTTCTTTCCTTTCATTTCCCTTCTCTTTTCTTTCCAAAGATGTGGGTTTCCCAAGGCAAAGATATTTTGCCTTCTTTGGTAGGGACAGATTCTCCACCACTCAATTTAAAAATTTTTTTCTCATTTTCTTTTCTTTTCTCTTTATTCTTCTTCATAGGCGGATTGCCCAAGGTCTCATGGCTTTTTGGCTTATTCCTTTCTCCTTTTGTGTGGTGAAATTGCAAGTCAAAGAGGCCTTTGAAACATTTCACCCGCCCATCACTTCCATTCTTTCTTCATTTCATTCTCATTTCCTTTTTATTTTATATGTCATGCCATTCCATCACTTTTCTTTGTTTTTTTTTTCTATAAATATTATATTTATTACCTTTTTCTTTTCAAATCACATCATCTTTCTTACTTGTTTACCATTGGCTATTCTTGCCAAACCATGGTTTCCTTCATTTAAATACCTTTTTATTCTTTTTCCTTATTTACTATGTGACCCCTCCAACTTTCATCCTTTACAATTGGGTCCTTCCAACACGTTTTAAAGTCCAATTTCCTTCTATTTTTCTTCATTTACATGTGTACAAATAAAATATAAAGTTTACACTTCAACGCGGTATCACCATAATATTTAAATATTTACTTACTCGTTCTAACTCTATTTAATAAAGACACGTGGGCACAACTATCGTTGTTTTTCTTCAAAATTCTTTCTTATTTCTTCTCCCCCACTTAGATTAGTCGTATAATCCTCTTTCATGACTAATTTTGACAACAGATAAAATATTAATATTTTAATATGTTAATATTATTTTATTCCAAAATATTCTTTTCACTTGTCACCGCTCTTTGGCACTTAAATTGACGTCAATTGACCCTTCATCTTGTCGATAAAGTCATATTAGTTTCTATATGTGGGTACAGGGTGTTACAATCTCCCCCACTTAAAACGAATTCATCCTCGAATTCAAATCAACGTAGGGTAAGTAATCGTAATTCTAAGATTTTGCCACATCACTTCTGTTTGGCATTTATAACATAAGATCTTGGTTTACGCATTATATTGACTTCCAATCTTTATAGAAAACTCAACAATGTTATTAATTTTAGTTGGACCTCAATCGATTCAACCTTAAATCATCAATTATGCATGTTTAAGTAATCACCCACAATTTCTCTACCTTGATCTTTTATCAAACCTTCTAGTATTCAAGTATTCATTCCACCATTGACTACGGGTCTAAATTGTCAACCAATCTCTATTTTGTTTTGCATACTTCCATACAATTTTCGTTCGAGCATTTCATAATACATAAGGATCAAAACACACTTTATTCATTTCATATATATTCAACATCATGGATGATTTAAATCCTATAACCATTAGTAACCATATTCCCAAAAACAAAACTCCAATACTTTTATGATCGAGTGCTCACTAGATAATTTTCAACTTATACCATAATGCATTTCAATAAATAATGATATTCTTGCATGCATCCTCATGGACTTAGCCAATCTCTTTAATCACTAACTCAACCTCTTAAGGTTAAAATTGCTCAAAATTTCCCTTTAAAGTTCTTACTAAGTCTTATCTTGATTACTAACCATCCTTATATTTCCAAAGTCATAGCTAATTTACCAACCATATGTCACGTACAAACATATTTAACTAGAGATTCCTCAAATTTATTTCAAATGTCCAACCTTATGGTCTCAATTAGTTCATCAATCCAAAGATGAAATTAAACTCTTATCTTTTCTTAAGTGTATTTTAAAATCAAAGAATCATCTATTAAGACCTTTCCAAAATTAACTTCTTTTAGCCCTTTGACCTTAAAAAATTAAATACATACTCATTCATTCTCAATCATGGGCTTTCTATCGAACAAGGCAGATTTTAAACTTCTCTTACACAAATTCACACAACCTTCATGCATAAGCTATAAATTTTTCCTAAATCTCCATATATTAAAACTTTATATTGGGGCTATACCAGTACTAATACGTTCTATTCCATTAGCCCTTAGAGAATTAAATCCATGGCATACTTCTCTATTTGTGTACTTCATAATAGCCTAACAATTTCTAGCTTACAATTAAGCTAGTTCATATGCCAAGCCTCTCAAGTTATGTCAAAACACCAAGCTTGATCATAATATGATAGAACGTTATGAACTAATACCAGAAGTATTAACACTTACCTTTAAGTTGACAACATTATAATCAACTTGCTTACTGCCAAAATAACCGATGGATTATCTTAGTCGTTATCTTGTGCTATAACCACTGATAGAATACCATCATTGAATCAAATTATAACCAACTCCGTATGAATTTTTTTTGTACCAATACACAACATATATATCCATATATATTTCTAAAAATTTCAACTTCGAATAGTCTTAGGCATAACAAGTTCAGTAAGCCACTTGTAATACTAAATAACCGTCAAATCAAGTTTACAATCATCTCCTTTTTCGTTTAATCAAATCATGCTCACCATCATGTAAGGAATACTCAAAACCGGTTTATGTGTCCTCTTCTCATACAAGAGTCAATCACTAATTGGTACCATTCCCAAACACCACGAATCTTGAAAGCCGATTTTTACTTAGCCAAAATTCATATTTTAGTGATCTAACTCTAGGTCATGGCTCATTACCCAATCTTTTCTCGTATATGAGTACTTGAAATCTCAAATCATCATCTCTTTTTTAAATAGATCTTTACAATTTCCATAGTGTATTTCTATTCCCTCACTAAGGGTAGTATCATTTAATCAAACCATGTCACACTTGTTCTCTAAATATTTGAAGCACCATTTAACCTTTGCCTACCTTTATCAGGCACTTTACCTTGATAATTACTCAAAATAAATTGAAACTTGTGGGAGAAGCACATTTCACAATTTATACCTAGCATCTTAAAGTATATAGAGACTACAACCTCATCAGGTCTACATAATGGCAAGATAATCATTGCCTTAAACCAACATTTCCAGACACCCTCATATTTGCAACACATCTTTATACTTATGTGACATATCATTCACGAGCCCCAACTTGACTATAGCCATTTGCTCTTTAAGCTTTAATGTTCTCTCATTGTAAAAAAAAATCTCTTGAATTTATCTCACCAGAGGGCTCACAAGGTGGACACAAGCCCATAACTTATGGTTCAATGCCTAAAGCAATGAACACTATCCCATCATTAAAGTTCTACACCGTTTCATGTTATACAAAACATAACTTCATAACTACAACAATGCCATTCTAAGGTTCCACCCTTACTTACCAATCATAGCTCCCCTTCATGAGCATATACTTATACATTACTTGATTACTCACAAGCCTTTCATGGCCATCCAAATTCGACCTCTTATAGTAAGTCAAACTAATACATTCTCTTATACTTTTCCATACACTTCCAAAGTACTTAAACACTTCCTTTAATACAATTTCGTTGGGGACTTAAACAATTTAAGGCTTATCATCTATTATGCTTAAGCTTCTTATGCTTGTCATAACAACATCCACACTTCTCCCATCATTTATCTTACCTTTTGTTCACTCTTTCCTTAGCTGTTAACAAGGCTTAATCTCTTGTCTCCTTTATTTCTTAGGATTTGACTTTAGTCTGCATAATGTTTATCTTAATACTTCACATGGTAATTTAGAAACTTCTCAATTCATTCATATAAATACTTCCCAAAACCTTAAAACTCCAATTAACAAGGCCTAACATGAAGTTCAATGACCATAATTCAACTTGCAAGTTTATTTTCATGCCATCCACATATTGTTCTTGCTCCCTAGACATGAGATGTTCCTAGCGTTGTGGCACTAGGCGGTCAATACTGTGGCACTGCAGTCGTTGAAAATTTACTTTATCAAAACAATTCTCCTACCCTTAAGGCTACTATCTTAATCATTCTCAATCGTATGGCTTTCCTCAGCGTCTAGACCACAATTTGCAAAACTAGCTTTCTATCACATGTACGCAATTAGAATATTAATTTCAACATATCTATTTCACCTGTTTTGTGGTATGCCAAAATCGTCTTTTAGGCATATTTCACTACTAGTAACCATATACCTTTTACCATAACATTTAATAAAAACTTAGTTAAACGATGGTCTCCAAATTACTCTTAAGTACATAAATATCAAATTGTACACCACTTAGTGCCGATATCTTGACTTTACTCATCAATTCTTAACCAATTACATCTATAAAATGGACATTTCACTTAATTGTTGCATCTCGCCCTTACGGTCATAAGATCAAAATTTCCAAAACTTAGGATGCAGAAGCTCCCTCTTAAAGCTTATCCAAAAATTAACATTTTCTAAATCCCTTTCCTCTAGGGAGATCGCATTCAAGACTGATCATTTTTATCATGGGTTACACTTTGAACTAAATAGACTTTTAAATTAATCTTTAAAATAATTTGCATATCAAGCTCAAATATATAACTCCATATGGCATTTAGAATAGAATCAACAATTTTAAGTCATTTAACTTCAAGCTACCAAATCCACAACTAGTCCTTTAATCCTTTGGCTTCACGCTAAACATAGCAAAATTCATACTCATTCTTAGAGTAGATTTGTTTACTAGCCTTTTACTTGATGACCACACATCAATTATAACAATCACTAATTTTCACCCTTGAGCTAATTCATGCACTTATAACTATAACCATAATAATTCAAATCAAACCTTGGGATCTCACAATCACTTAATTGAAATCAAAACCAGCTCCATCTAAATTGCTATACACATATTCAACACATATTCGCATATAAAATATTTCGGAAGCCCAACACCATTTATATATGGGCATAACAAGCTCCATTAACGTAGTGCACTTACCTCCGTGCACATAAGTATTGGTTTACACCTCCCTCAAAGCTTAGATTTATAAACCTCGAGTGAATCATAGCAATCATTATTCATTCCAATCAAGGTGCACCCCTTATTACTATTATCGTACCTGCTCCTTTATATTGACCTCAATAATAATCCAATGTCATCCACTTTCTTCCCATTGATAATCATGGGCTCAAATTTTAGCTTCACCAAATGAATAAGCTATTACAGACCTATTAGTCCAACTCCACCTTTCTCCATCCATAGTCAGAGGGATGTGTCATTACATTAATCTTCCATTAGGAGCATTTCGCTTTATGATCTTTCCAACAATGGCCCGTGTCTCAAGTGGCATCTCAAACCCAAACAACGGCACTACTTATGACCTTTATATAATATTAGTAGAAAGGTAGGTTACTAGGAATAGGAGTTTATATAGCCTTCTGCCTATGACTTGTGCTGCAGTCACAAACCATAAACAAGACTCTACATTAACTCTGAAAACTTCGTTGATTGACACGAGAATTTCGAGGACTCAACTAAACCTATGGCTCTGATACCAAGTCTGTAACAACCGTTCCTCGATCGTTACCGGTGTTTGAGACTTACGGCAGAACCCACCAAATCCCGAACAAGCCTTAGTTGAATCTTTGGTTATTATGCCATCAATTTAGGAAACTATTTGAACCATATATCTCTTTGTAATAAGAATTAAACATAATTGTAATAAACTATCTTAACCTTTATTCATCATACCCATAAAGATTACATTATAGTCTATAATTATTCAATTGCACACTACTTACAATTACGTTATACTATGAACAACTAGACCTCTAGCAGTGGAGCGACTCAGAATAAAGTACTACGAGATGCCTTTACCTATCCGCGATAGACAACATGTGCCGATGAACACACGCTAGGCCGAACACTATCTGCAAAAGGGAAATAAGAGGATGACTCTCAAAAATTCAGTGATCATCAGCTCCATGAGCAGGGAGAGGATGGGAAACAAGCATAATATAGATCAGTTGAATGATAAAATCGGAATGAAAGTAATAATCTTAGAAAAATAATCAAATCATAAATAGAATGTTTGTGCCTTGTAAAAATAATGCCATAAAATCATCGTGCAATGTTTCACTTGGCAAAACCATGTCGAAAACAAGTGTAGCAAAACAAGGTTCAATCATAGAAAACATCATTTGTTATTAAGTACGAGAAACAGTTTAAAAATATGCACGCTCCCAGAATGTATGGCATGTAAACAAATTAACTTATAAAGCCACATAAACCAATTCATGATTCTTAAATAAGCGTTGCAAGCTTTTATTCAAATAAGGGGAGCTATAGAGAAAATCTTAACTCTCTACCATGCAAAAGTGTACACGTCAAAAAATTCACAAGGCTCTCGAGTAAGAAAGCATAATATCAACACATGGACCCACTTTCACGTAATAACATCCGAAAGTATCGCTTCCACCGGATTCTCACATGCCATGGCAATTTCAATGATGTTGGCCGACATCGAAAAATGAAGCAGTCGCAACTGCGAATATCACTAATGGCTTAGCCACATATAACAACCCGTGGCCTTGCCATGTATATCATAAACCATGGCCCCAACCATGTCTAATAGCCCATTGGTGACCCAAAGGTTCTCTATCTAGAGCTCACTCGTGCACGAGGGTCACACTTAACTGAAGTGACATTCAGCCTACTCTCGGCGCTCTCGGTTTGTCAAAACCGTTTTCAAAACCAAATCAAGTTTTCTAAAGCATTTTCTTGTAAAATGTTTGAAATCAAAGTTCGGTAATCCTTCAAATTGCTTTTCACATTTAAATGGCATGGTGCAAACACTTGTACAAAAATCAGAGTAAAATCGATGCTTAAGTCTTGCATTTTAAATCATTTAACGAATGCATTTAGCTATGCATATCACACAAAAGTACAAGGCATGGATTTTGATTCTAACATTGTAAAAAGGCTTGTTTCCCAGTTCTAACACACTTTACATATATAGTTTATCTATGGATATATCCAAACCAACTTTCAAATCAACTTGCATCCACAAAATATGTAAAGCCCGACTCTATAAAAATATATATCATGACATACATGTGATTGATAGCATGTTTGCATGCTAGGAGAGTCCCGAAAAATTTACAAAAGTCGTATTGTACTAGAGGTACAACAAAGTTGATTTAATCGTCGAACTAGATCAAATAGGAATTTAAGATGAAATTAAGAGTTTCATATTCATGGATGACTTAAAATTGTAATTTGGAGTTTGAGGATCAATTTGGAGTCAAATCGGAATTTTCACTAACTAGGGGCAAAAATGGTCATTTGCCACCTGGGACAAAAATGGGAATTTTAGAAAAGATTTTTTGACCCCATTTTACTTATTAGAGTATAATTTGACTTATGGAAGTATGATTTGAGGTTTAGAAGTGAAAAATTTTAATTTCGGTATAATTTGGAGTATAGGGGTAAAATGGTAATTTTGCCACCTCAGGGGCAAAATTGTAATTTTCCACCACCAGGATATTTTTTCCAGCACATGGTCTTCCTTTGTCTTCATCTTTGACCCTTGACTAAACATGTGGTGGAGATAAAATGTTTAAATTTTTAAAATTTTAAAAACGGGCCAATGACATGATGCCATGTGTCATGCCTTTATTAATTTATTATTTTCCTTTTTAAAAGGCACAAAATCAGCCCATCTTCCACCCCATGGCCGGCCAAACCAGCAAGAAGAGAGAGAAAAAAAAAACAAAACCCTAGAGAGAGAAAATCAAAGAAAAAGTGTGAATTTTCAAGGAAATTAAGTGAAAAAGGTGAGATTTTTTCTATTAAGCTTGAGTTTTCTTATTCCCAAGCATTTCTCTTTATTTTCCATGATTAAATTACATGTTTTCATGATGAATTCAATTCTGAAAAAATGGGTTAGGAGAGAGAAAGTTGTTGGATTTATTTGATTTTAATTTATGTTAGTGTTTTTAGTTAGTTTAGCATATTTAGAAACAAAACAACAAGAAAAGAATTTATTTTCTCCCCCAACCATTAATGGCTGAATTTACCATGTAGTGAGTGAGGATGAGTTTGATTTTATTCTAGGAGAATTGGTTAAGGAATGATGAATTATGAGCCTAGAAAAATAATGGGAATTTTCGGAGCAAAAATACGAATTTTTACCCACTAGGGGTATTTTCGTAATTTGCTGTTGGGACTGATAATTTGCACCACACTGAGGGACATTAAGTTAATTTGGGTGCAATTGAGGTATAGAAACTGAAAAGAATTAAATTGGAGTTTAAACGGACCCGTTAGGAATTTAATCGGGTGATAAGACGAATTAGGCCAATACCGGGTTTAGATAGTTACCAGTGCATTTTTGCATTCCATATCATGCATTGGTAGTCTAAATTAGTTTAATTTTGATTTAGTACCAACTTGGTGAAACTCTCGATTTTGTACTGTGTCAAGGTGGTGAGTCCTCCGATAAAGGCAAGGAAATTGCATCCGAGGACCAGTAGACAGAGTGCTTCGAAAGTCTGCATTCTAGACATTGTGAGTAAACTTACTGTCATTTTAATTATCTAGGGTGGTTTTTAGATGCTTTCATGAATTCTATGGAAAAAGGAATTTAAAAAGATAAATTTTCATGTTTTATGAATAAATGAGTTTCAATGAAATTAAATTATAAATTGTTTTGAAATTAATAGTGATTTTGAAAAATAGAGTACACGGAGACTGTTAATTGTGGCAATTTGATTGTTTAAATTAACTGGCTTATGATAAATCGAGCATGATTGGCTAGTTGGCAATTGTATTGAAATGCGAATTGTTTGGTTACCTTGAAAAACTACGAATTACAAAATTGCCATATCATGTTATTGAGTTTTATTATATGGTGGATTATATATTAATTAATCACTGCAGTAGGGGGTTTCTGTGGACCAGCCTTTTAGAGGGGCACGGTAAACCCCATTATATTCTTACCTCGAACGGAGAGGCGCGTAGGGTATCTCCTGGGGTAAAGTTTAGGGTTCACTTCACGCTAAACCACCACGTGAGGGGGAACTCAGCCAACGCCAAGGAACGGCTATGTTTTCAAAACAAAAACATGATTTATGTGAAATGTGAATTTTAATAGCCTTGGCGGTCTCGGTAGGATGCCTCGGCCAAGGTGTCCCCGAGAATGGATTTATGGCACAAGCCTAGATTTTTATGAGATTCATAAGCCTCTTTACGTGTTTTGAACAAAATGTGTTCTAATGCTATAACCCAGTTTATGATGATTTACTTTATTGTCTCCATGTACTCAACTCTAGATGTTTATGATGATGTTTGTTTACTCATTGGGATTTTATAATCTCACCACCCTCCTTTCCACCCATTTCAGGTTCAGTATAGACTGTAGATAGCTGATCTCATCGAGGACTACAGTGGGATCTGCATTTTCCAAACCGTAGGTTCACAGTCCTCTTTACTTTTGTTTATTCGGGGGCACTCTTGTTATTGTAAATTAAATTAAATATTTTGGCTTACTGTATTTAAGTATGTATAAATTTATTTAGCTTTTACGCTATAAAAATTATTCACGTATAACTCTATAAATATTGTTTTATAAGAAAATAGAATATTTTACTTAATATTTCTTTTATTTTCTTATTATATTCAAATAACCATAATTTCGTTTTAAATGAAGATTTTAGACTTTTAAACTCATTTTGAATATGAATTATGTGTTTTGTACTTGTATATTACGTTTTAGCCAGTTTTAAAATTTTTGAGAAAAATGACCAAAATACCCTTGTGAGACGAAAAATTAATATTTTATTTGTTTAAAGTTGGAAACAGCTTAAAATATTTTAGAACACGATATTTGACAATGGTTGCTCACAAGGGAACAGAGAAACTGATAGTAAAGCCTTGCGGGGTTTCGGGTTGACATTCCGGGCAATAAGTGTCTACCGGGACACCGCGACGGTTGTCACGGGCTCGAGGGGAGTACCGGGTCGTGACAAAATACCTAGGATTTTACCAGCTCATGCTTTATAAAATTTTACGTTTAAAATAAACCAAGACGTTTATAAGTGTTAAAATTGGGTCCTTTACAATTGGGTCCTTCCAACACTTTTAAATTTCAATTTCTTTCTATTTTTCTTTCTTTATACGTGTACAAACAAAATATAAAATTTACACTTCAACGCGGTATCATAATAATATTTAAATATTTACTTACCCAGCTCTAACTCTATTTAATAAAGACACGCGGGCAAAACTATAGTTGTTTTTCTTCAAAATTCTTTATTATTTCTTCTCCCCCACTTAGATTAGTCATATAATCCTCTTTCATGACTAATTTTGACAATAGATAAAATATTAATATTTTAATATTTTAATATTATTTTATTCTTAAAATATTATTTTATTTCAAAATATTCTTTTCACTTGTCACCGTTCTTTGGCACTTAAATTGATGTCAATTGACCCTTCATCTTGTCGATAAAGTCATATTGGTTTCTATACGCGTCACGATCCGGAACTCCCATCGAACCCGTGACAATCGTCGCGACGTCCTGATCGACATTCATTACTCGAAATGTCAACCGAAACCCCGCAAGGCTTTAATATCAGATTCTCATTTCCCTTGTGAGTAACCGTTGCCAAATATCACGTTCTAACAGATTTTAAGCTATTTCCAACTTAAAACAAATAAAATAATAATTTTCGTCTCACAATGGTATTTTGGTCATTTTTCTCAAAAATTTCGAAACCGGCTAAAAATGTAATTTACAAGTACAAAACACATAGTTCATAATCAAAATGAGTTTAAAAGTCTAAAATCTTCATTGAAAATGAAATTATGATTATTTGGATATAATAAGAAAATAAAAGAAATATTAAGCAAAATATTCTATTTTCTTATAAAATAATATTTTTAGAACACTGCGTAAATAATTTTTGCAGCGTAAAAGTAAAATAAATTCATACATGTTGTAATACAGATAACCAAAGTATAAAATTTAATTTACAGTGACACGTGGGCCCACCAATGACTAAAAGTATCAAAAGAAATGAACTTATAATTTTTGGATGTGGCAAGTCCAACTGTAGTCCTCTCCGATATCAGTTATCTACAATCTATTCTGAGCCTGAAATTAGTGGAAAGGAGGGTGGTGAGATTATGAAATCCCAGTGAGTAAACAAACATCATTCAAAATATCTAAAGTCGAGTAAAATGAGACCATTAAAATATTTTATCAAACTGTAATTTATCACCTTTCAACTTATTTCAACCAAATGAAATCAATTTATTTAAATCAAGTAATTAGTATGGCTTATGAATTTCTTAAAAGCATGGCTCGTGCCAAAATTATTCTCATACTCAGTTATTAGGGATACCTTGGTCGAGGGCTATCCCAAACTGAGTCTGCCAAGGCTATTAAAAAGTTACGTCTGCATAAACATGTTTTTAGTTTAAAAATATAGTCATTCATTGGCGTTGGTCGAGTTCCCCTTCATGTGGTGGTTTGGCGTGAAGTGAACTCTAAAAGTTATACCTCGAGAGTTACCCTACTCGCCTCTCCATTGGAGGTAAAATATAACGGGGTTTACCATGCCCCTCTAATAGGCTAGTCTACGGAAACCCGCCTACTGTAATAAGCTAATAATTATCCCACCAATCAATAAAATTTAATAACATGATATGGCAATTATTGTAATTCACAGCCTTTCAAGGCTAAATACATATTTCATATATTTCAACACAAATATCAATTCAGCCATTCATGCAAATATTGTCATAAGTCATTCTATTCAAATCATAAATTTTACAACATAACAAGTGGTCTCCAATTACTCTATTTTTCAAAATCATTATTCAATTTCAAGACGATTTATAAAATCTTTTCATGTAAACACATTTTGTTTGTAAAACACAAAGATTTACCATTTAAACTCATTTTCATAAAATTTCACCAAAATTGATTAAAAATGTACTTTAGATAATTAAAATGATGGTAAGGTTACTCACTATTTCGAAAGTCGAATTTCTAAAGTACTCCGATTATCGATCCTCGGATACAATTTCCTTGCCCTTGTCAAAGGACTCACCACCTTGACATAGTACAAAATCGAGAAACTTATTACATTAGTACTAAATCGAAATTAAACTAATTTAGACTATTAATGCATGATATGGAATGCAAAATGTCTAAATAATCACTTAAATGTGATATTCGACTTAAGTCACATTATACTCGATCTAATCGGCTAATGAAATACCCCATACTTT
>NW_017234765.1:0-2302 GCF_000208745.1 Theobroma cacao
GAGAGGCTAAAACCTTCTGTTGACAAGAAAAGTCCATTTATGGTCACTCCTACCTTCAGAATCCTTATTACCTGCTTAAAATGGTTTTATAATCTCATAATTGATTTTAAGTTGAATTTTTACACATTTTTGATTAAGAAAGGTTATAATTAAATGTTTGCCTTGGGAAACGTGAAGCGAGAGCCATCGTTGACAAGGAAAGTCCATTTATAGTCACTCATGCCTTCGAAAGTCTTATTATTCACATTAAATGGTTTTATAATCTCATTATTGAATTTAAGTTGAGTTGTTTTACATTTTTTGTTTAAAAAGATCATAATTGAATGTTTACCTCAAGTAACGCGAGGCTAAACCCCTCTGTTGGTAGGAAAAGTCCATTTATAGTCACTCATGCCTTCGAAAGCCCTATTACTCGCTTCGAATGGTTTTATAATTTGATATTGATTTTAAGCTGAAGTTTTTTATATTTTTGGTTAAAACAAATTATAATTGAATGTTTGCCTTAAGAAACGTGAAGCGAAAGCAATCGATTGATAAGAAAAGTCAATTTATTATCACTCATGCTTTTAAAAGCCTTATTACTCGCTTCAAATGGTTTTATAAGCTTATTATGGATTTTAAGTTGAATTTTCTTACATTTTTGGTTAAAACATATTATAATTGAATGTTTGCCTTTGGAAACATGAAACGAAAGCTAACGATTGGCAAGAAAAGTCCATTTTAGAGTGACTCATGCCTTGGAAAGCCTTATTACTCACTTTGAATGGTTTTATAATCTGATTATTGATTTTAAGCTGAATTTTTTAACCTTCTTGGTTAAAATAGGTTATAATTGAATGTTTACCTCGAAAAACATGAAGCGAAATCCATCCATTGATAAGAAAAAATCCATTTATAGTCACTCATGCCTTCGAAAGCCTTATTACTTGCTTTAAATGGTTTTAAAATGTCATTATTGATTTTAAGTTGAATTTTCTTACAATATTAGTTGAAACAGATTACAATTGAATGTTTGCCTCGAGAAACGTGAAGCGAATGCCATCGATTGAGAAGAAAAGTCCATTTATAGTCACTGATGCCTTCAAAAACCTTATTACTCGCTTAAAATGGTTTTATAATTTGATTATTGACTTTAAGTTGACTTTTTTTTATATTTTTTGTTAAAACATATTATAATTGAATGTTTACCTCAAGAAACGGGAGGCTAAAACCCGCCGTTGACAGAAAATGTCATGACCCAGAACCTCCCTCGAGCCCATGACAACCGTCGCGATGCCCCGATTGACACTCATTACCCGGAATGGCAACAGGAACCCCGCAAGGCTTACATATCAGTTTCTTTCCTTTCCTGTGAGCAATCGTTGTTAAGCATTTCATTTAAAACAATTACCAGTCGTTTTCGGCTCAAATAAATCCAAAGAAATTTTTTTTAAAAAGGATTTATAGACAAATATCACCATTCAAAATATTGATTAAAATATAGCATTTTTATATAAAACAATATTTATAGAAACACGTGTAAGAAATCTTTTGTAATGTGTAAGTACAATAAATTCATAAATACAAAAATTTACTGAGTTATAATGTACAATAATGGTTACAATGACAAGTGGCCCAAAATACACCCAGTGTTGGTGCTAGAAACCTACTGTCTGTGTGGTAGAGATGTAAACTGGAATCCTCGACAAAATAGGGTACCTACAAGCTACCACAGACCTGAAATGTTTGGAAAGGAGGTGGGTGAGATTTTGCAATCCCAATGAGTAAACAAACATTATCATAAATATATAAAGGCGAGTAAAATTGAGGCAAGTTTAAACAACAAATTACGAATCATTTCATAATGTTTTCAATTTATTTCTTAAACCATAAAATATTTGTAATTTACCAAAACAGTTGTTAAGGCTTATGTCTTTTATTAAAAACAAGGCTCAAGCCAAAACTAATCCTCAGGGATACCTTGGCCGAGGCCTCTAACCGAGTCCGCCAAGGTTGTTATAACATTACATGTGAAACACATTTTTATTTTTAAAACAAGTCGTTCCTTGGCGTTGGCCGAGTTACACACTCACGTGGGGGTTCGACGTGAAGTGAGCTCTAATACTACCCTGGGAGTTACCCTCCTCGCCTCTACTACTGGAGTAACTATATAACCGAGTTTACCGTGCCCTTCTAATAGGCAGTCTACGGAAACCCATCACTGTAGTGACTAAACCCACCAATTTTAATAAAATTTCGACAGTATAACGTGGCTTTTATTTATTTACCCAGCCTGCATAGTAAAAACAGCTTACATAAATTT
>NW_017234765.1:6413-9728 GCF_000208745.1 Theobroma cacao
CCAAAAGGTCCAAACCAACATGAAAACACATAACAATTTCTCAAGGTTTAACATGTCAAGTTTCACATGCATTACAACCATAACCCATTATCCATCAATTTCCTATAACACACATATTTACATATATATATATATATACACACATATACCCATCATCATCATCACACCATCCCATCATCATCATCACCAGCTCATGCGCACTCCCTACTCGCACATAACCGGGTCATCTTCAGCTTATGCCCACTCCCTACTTGCACATAGCCGAGTCAATATAATTACACAACATTATACTCAAGCATATATGTATATCAACATAATGCAGCCACATAGAAATCCATAATACCCACATATCATCACATAAACCATTTCACAAGAGCTTGTTCCCAAGACATTCATTTTGAGAAAAGTTGTATAAAATCAATCAAACACTTTGTTCAAAACAGTCATATTCCCAAAATAATTTTGATAGGCAATCCACTCACCAATTGATTGTAGAACCTTTAGTTGACTCAAATTCCGCTAATGATCCAATTGGAATGATGGTGCTTCCTTAAAAACATAGGATCACATTAACATAAACAATAGATCAATTTACACACTAAGAACTCTAAAAGCTATCTCTTAGCTAGTTTTCAATTGCCACTTTAAATGGCTATCTATGTTCACTATCTTAATCACTAAAAAGTAATGAACATACTAAACAATAAAACAGCTCATAAATCACAATTACTAGCCATTTTCTATAGCTAAAAATCAAACTTGGTGCATCACTCACCCTAGGGTTCCTTTGTAGTTAGATTCTCTTCCAATAGCTTCCAAATCAATGGAGTGATTCTCTTTTTCTCTCTCTAGAATGCCCAACTAGTGAGAGAAAGTATGAAAACAAGATATTTCTAGGTTTTTGAAATGAGAAGATGAAATAGCACAAGGGTTTATGGAAGGGTGCACTAAAAGCATGAAAATTAGAGCTTGAGAGAGAAAGTTGTGGAAGTTTGAAAATCAAGCTTCCATGGAGTTTGAAGAAACGTGAGAGAGGAAAAGGGAAGAAGAAGACCAGCTGCTGGAAAATTCAAGAAGCTGCTGGAAATTCAAGGTATTTATAGGCAATTTTATCATTTCCTTTAAAATTACGAAAATGCCCCTCCACCAATTAACTTACTCTCCTCCAATCTTTTATGCAATCTTTTTGCTCTTTTAACACTAGGACAATATCCATAATGGTCTAACCATGCTTGGGTTCATAAAAACTTAAAATTTTAACCCGAGGTGAAAAATGACCATTTTGCCCCTAGTATGAAAATTATTGAAACTTCTAGTTTTCTTCGTGTTTTCATCAGCACACATAATTTATACTGTCTTATGCCTATTTAGGCCTTAAAATATCATAAAACTTTCTCCTAGAAGCTTATTAGAGAAAATGACGAAACTACCCCTAGCTCATATTATTACATCTATACTTAGTTACAAGCCTATAGAAGTTGGGGTATCACAAAAACTCTCCGTTGACAGAAAAAGTCCATTTATGGTCACTCATACTTACAAAAGCCTTATTACCTGCTTAAAATGGTTTTATAATATCATAATTGATTTTAAGTTGAATTTTTTTACATTTTTGATTAAGAAAGGTTATAATTCAATGTTTGTCTTGAGAAATGTGAAGCAGAAGCCATCGATTGACAAAAAAAGTCTATTTATAGTCATTCATGCCTTCGAAAGCCTTATTACTGGCTTTAAATGGTTTTATAATCTAGTTATTGATTTAAGCTGAATTTTTTTACATTTTTGGTTAAAACAGATTATAATTGAATGTTTACCTCGAGAAAAGTGAAGCGAAAACCATCCATTGACAAGAATAGTCCATTTATAGTCACTCATGCCTTCGAAAGCCTTATTACTTGCATTAAATGGTTTTATAATCTGATTATTGATTTTGAGGTGAATTTTTTTACATTTTTTGTTAAAACAGATTATAATTGAATGCTTACCTTGGGAAACGTGAAGCTAAAACTCTCCGTTGACAGGAAAAGTGAATTTATTATCACTCATGCCTTCAGAAGCCTTATTACTCGCTTAATATGGTTTTATAACCTCCTAATTGATTTTAAGCTGAATTTTTTTACCTTTTCTTTTAAGAAAGGTTATAATTGAATGTTTACCTTGAGCAATGTAAACCAAAAGCCATCGATTGAGAAGAAAAGTCCATTTAAAGTCACTCATGCCTATAGAAGCCTTATTACTCGCTGAAAATGTTTTTTAGTCTCATAATTGATTTTAAGTTGAATTTTTTTACATTTTCAGCTAAGAAAGGTTATAATTGAATGTTTACCTTGAGAAACATGAAGCGAAAGCTATCCATTGACAAGAAAAGTCCATTTATAGTCACTCATACCTTCGAAACCCTTATTACTCGCTTTAAATGGTTATATAATCTGATTATTGATTTTAAGCTGAATTGTTTTATATTTTGGGTTAAAACAGATTATAATTGCATGTTTGCCTCATGAAAAGTGAAGCAGAAGCCATCCATTGACAAGAATAGTCCATTTATAGTCACTCATGCCTTCGAAAGCTTTATTACTCGCTTCAAATGGTTTTATCATCTGATTGTTGATTTTAAGTTGAATTTTTTTGCATTTTTTGTTAAAACAAATTACAATTGAATGCTTTCCTTGAGAAACGTGAGGCTAAAACTCTCTATTGACAAGAAAAGTCCATTTATAGTCACTCCTACCTTCAGAAGCCTTATTACCTTCTTAAAATGGTTTTATAATCTCATAATTGATTTTCAGTTGAATTTTTTTACATTTTCGGTTAAGAAAGGTTATAATTAAATGTTTGCCTTGGGAAATGTGAAGCAAAAGCCATCGATTGACAAGGAAAGTCCATTTATAGTCACTCATACCTTCGAAAGCCTTATTACTCGCATTAAATGGTTTTATAATCTCATTATTGATTTTAAGCTGAGTTTTTTTACATTTTTTGTTTAAACAGATCATAATTGAATGTTTACCTCAAGAAACGTGAGGCTAAAACCCTCTGTAGGCAGGAAAAGTCCATTTATAGCCACTCATGCCTTCGGAAGCCTTATTACTCGCTTCGAATGGTTTTATAATTTGATTATTGATTTTAAGCTGAATTTTTTTACATTTTTGGTTAAAAGAGATTGTAATTGAATTTTTGCCTCAAGAAACGTGAAGCAAAAGCCATCGATTGACAAGAAAAGTCCATTTATTATCACTCATGCCTTCAAAAGCCTTATTACTCGCTTTAAATGCTTTTATAATCTCATTATTGATTTTAAGTTGAATTTTCTTA
>NW_017234765.1:12389-24332 GCF_000208745.1 Theobroma cacao
AAAGTGCCAAAAATAGGTTAATACCGCGTTTAAGCCGTTTTAGGCTATTGCATTTCATACCATGCATTAGTATAGGATTTAAGTCAATTATATAGTGATTTAGCATCAATGTGGTGAATTGTGTAAATTTTGTAATGTGTTTAGGAGGAGAGCCTTCCGGTAAAGGCAAGGAAGTAATACCTGATGAACAGTGATCGGGGCACCTAAAAATCAGTTAATTTGTACAAACGGTGAGTAAACTTATTATTATTGTAAATTATCTAGAGTTTATTTTTAAATGCTCTTTATGTATTTTATGAAATGAAAACGAGATTAAAACAGGATTTTTGATGTTTTAGAAATAAATGTGACAAATAAAAATATATTATGTTAATTATGAAATTGAGTAATTAGAGGCTGACAATTATTTTGAAATATATATTTTCCTATGAATGGCTTATGAAATATGAGTATAGGTGGCTATATTTGATAAATTGCATTGGGAATTTATGTAAGTTGTTTTTATTATGCAGGCTGGCTAAATAAATAAAAGCCACGTTATACTGTCGAAATTTTATTAAAATTGGTGGGTTTAGTCACTGCAGTGACGGGTTTCCATGGACTGCCTATTAGAGGGGCATGGTAAACTCGGTTATATAGTTACTTCGGTAGTAGAGGCGAGGAGGGTAACTCCCGAGGTAGTATTAGAGCTCACTTCACGTCGAACCCCCACGTGAATGTGTAACTCGACCAACGCCAAGGAACGGCTTGTTTTAAAAATAAAAATGTGTTTCACATGTAAATATCATAACAACCTTGGCGGACTCGGTTAGATGCCTCAACCAAGGTATCCCCGAGGATTAGTTTTTGCTTGAGCTTTGTTTTTAATAAAAGACATAAGCCTTAACAACTGTTTTGGTAAATTACAAATATTTTATGGTTTAAGAAATAAATTGAAAACATTATGAAATGGTTTGTGATTTGTTGTTTGAACTTGCCTCCATTTTACTCGCTTTTAGATATTTATGATAATGTCTGTTTACTCATTGGAATTGCAAAATCTCACTCACCTCCTTTCCAAATATTTCAGGCCTGTGGTAGCTTGTAGATACCTTATTTTGTTGAGGATTCCAGTTGACATCTCTATCTCACAGACAGTAGGTTACTATCACCAACACTTGGTGTAGTTGTGGGCCACTTGTCATTGTAATTATTATTGTACATTATAACTTTGTAAATTATAGTATGTATGAATTTATTTTGTTCTCACGCTACAAAAATTATTTATGTATAGCTCTACAAAAATTGTTTTATAAGAAAATGAAATATATTATCAAATATTTTTATTTAGTCTAGTTAGTTAACTTTTCACTCTAAATGGATGATTCAGATTACAAAAATTTATTTTAAATTGGCAATGGATATTTTCTACCATACGTTGTATTTTTATCAGGTTTCGAAATTTTTTTGACAAAAATGACCAAAATACCCCTATGTGGCGAAAATTTTATTTTGATTGTTTTCGATCTAAAATAGTTTTTATTCTCTTAAAACTCAATATTTAGTAACTATTGCTCACAAGGGAGGTGGAAAACTGATGCAAGAGCCTTGCAAGGTTTCGGTGGATATACCGGGTAATGAAGGTTTACCAAGACTTCGTAGCGGTTGTCATGGGCCAGAGGGAGGTTCCAGGTCGTTACATCATAATTGATTTTAAGTTAATTTTTTTTACATTTTCGATCAAGAAAGTTTATAATTAAATGTTTGCCTCTAGAAACGTGAAGCGAAAGGCATTGATTGACAAGAAAAGTCCATTTATAGTCACTCATGCTTACGAAAGCCTTATTACCTGCATTAAATGGTTTTATTATCTCATTATTGATTTTTAATTTAGTTTTCTTACTTTTCGATTAAAATATATTATAATTGAATGTTTGCCTCGAGAAACGTGAAGCGAAAGCCATCCAATGAAAAGAAAAGTCCATTAATAGTCACCCAAGCCTTCAAAAGCGTTATTACTGGCTTTAAATGGATTTATAATCTCATTATTGATTTTAAGTTTAATTTTTTAACATTTTTTGTTAAAACATATCATAATTGAATGCTTACCTCAGGAAACGTGAGGTTAAAACCCTCTGTTGATAGGAAAAGTCCATTTACAGTCACTCATGCCTTCGAAAGCCTTATTACTCGCTTCAAATGGTTTTATAATTTGATTATTGATTTTAAACTAAATTTTTTTTCATTTTTGGTTAAAACAGATTATAATTGAATGTTTGCCTCGAGAAATGTGAAGCGAAAGCCATTGATTGACAAGAAAAGTCCATTTCTTGTCACTCTTGCCTTCAAAAGCGTTATTACTCGCTTTAAATGGTTTTATAAGCTCATTATTGATTTTGAGTTGAATTGTTTTACATTTTTTGTGAAAATAGATTATAATTGAATGTTTGCCTCTGGAAATATGAAGCGAAAGCCATCGATTGGCAAGAAAAGTCTATTTATAGTCACTCATACCTTCGAAAGCCTTATTACTCGCTTTGAATGGTTTTATAATCTGATTATTGATTTTAAGCTGAATGTTTTAACATTTTTCGTTAAAATTGATTTTAATTGAATGTTTGCCTCAAGAAACATGAAGCGAAAGCCATCCATTGATAAGAAAAGTCCATTTATAGTCACTCATGCCTTCGAAAGCCTTATTATTCGCTTCAAATGGTTTTATAATTTGATTATTGATTTTAAACTAAATTTTTTTTCATTTTTGGTTAAAACAGATTATAATTGAATGTTTGCCTCGAGAAATGTGAAGCGAAAGCCATTGATTGACAAGAAAAGTCCATTTCTTGTCACTCTTGCCTTCAAAAGCGTTATTACTCGCTTTAAATGGTTTTATAAGCTCATTATTGATTTTGAGTTGAATTGTTTTACATTTTTTGTGAAAATAGATTATAATTGAATGTTTGCCTCTGGAAATATGAAGCGAAAGCCATCGATTGGCAAGAAAAGTCTATTTATAGTCACTCATACCTTCGAAAGCCTTATTACTCGCTTTGAATGGTTTTATAATCTGATTATTGATTTTAAGCTGAATGTTTTAACATTTTTCGTTAAAATTGATTTTAATTGAATGTTTGCCTCAAGAAACATGAAGCGAAAGCCATCCATTGATAAGAAAAGTCCATTTATAGTCACTCATGCCTTCGTAAGCCTTATTATTCGATTTAAATGATTTTATAATCTCGTTATTGATTTTAAGTTGAATTTTCTTACATTTTTTGTTAAGAAAGTTTATAATTAAATGTTTGCCTCAAGAAACATGAAGCGAAAGCCATCCATTGACAAGAAAAGTCCATTTGTAGCCACTCATGTCTTCGAAAGCCTTATTACTCGCTTTAAATGATTTTATAATCTCATTATTGATTTCAAGTTGAATTTTCTTACATTTTTGGTTAAAAAAGTTTATAAATAAATGTTTGTCTCAAGAAACGTGAAGTAAAAGCCATTCATTGAGAAGAAAAGTCCGTTTATAGTAACTCATGCCTTCGAAAACCTTATTACTTGCTTTAAATGGTTTTAAAATCTCATTATTGATTTTAAGTTGAATTATCTTATATTATTAGTTGAAATATATTATAATTGAATGTTTGCTTCGAGAAACGTGAAGCGAAAACCATCCAATGGAAAGAAAAGTCCATTAATAGTCACCCAAGCCTTCGAAAGCCTTATTAGTTGCTTTAAATGGTTTTATAATCTCATTATTGATTTTAAGTTTAATTTTTTTACATTTTTTGTTAGAACATATCATAATTGAATGCTTACCTCAGGAAACGTGAGGCTAAATGTCATGACCCAATTTCTCAGGCCATGACCGGCGCATGAGCTCAATGAGCATAGCTCACTAAGCCCAAGCAAGCCTATCCATTTACCTTTGCTTAACAAATTTATCATATCATGTATACACACACACTTTCTTTTTCGGGTGTGAACATAGCCAAAACACAATGGCATTATCGATAATAATATACATACACTATACCAGTTATGTATTTAGCAATTTACAATGCATACACATATTCACATTGTTAAATTGTATTCATAATACAAAAGAACCCATGACTTCCAACGAAGACATTTACAATAAAAGGGATTATTATCGAATGCCAGACACATACCCAAGAGATGCACTACGGGGACTCCTCGATCTAGGGTCCAACAGTCACCTGATCTAAAAACGTGAATTTTTATAAAACGTGAGTACAATACTCAGTGAGTGAACAAGGAAGGGAACAAGCAACAATTAGGGAGAATTTAAAATCATGATGCACTTGTTTCAAAACAATGCAATTTAGTTCATTCCTATTTAAAACCCCTCCAAACCCGAGAGTTTCTCGCTACAGCGAGCATGAATTTCGCTGCAGTGAAAACAGAGCAACAAGATAAACATTTTTCCTCACTCAATAAAAAGCCATCCTGCTAAACTAATAAAATCAACCTAAAATTCATGAAAATTCTCAAAGTACAATGTGTAAACTTTCATGTACATTACAACCATAAATCATTGTCCATCAATTTGCTATATCACACATATTTACATATGTATATACCCATCATCATCATCTCACCAACCCATTATCATCATCACCAGCTCATCATCATCATCACCAGCTCATGCGCACTTCCTACTCGCACATGGCTGGGTCATCACCAGGTTATGCGCACTCCCTACTCGCACATAACCAGATCATCACCGGGTTATGTGCACTCCCTACTCGCACATAACCAGGTCATCCTTGGCTTATGCGCACTCCCTACTCGCATATAGCCGAGTCAACATAATTACACAACATTATATTCAAGCATATATGTATATCAACATAATGCAGCCACATAGAAATCCATAATAACCACATTTCATAACATAAACTTTTTTTCGAAAGCTTGTTCCCAAGGCATTCATTTTCATTGAAAATTGCATAAAATCATTCAAACACTTTGTTCAAAACAGTCATATTCCCAAAACAATTTTGATAGGCAGTCCACTCACAAGTGTCGAAAATTCGAATTCTTGGTGAACTCGGACTAATAGTCCTCAGGCGCAATTCCTTTGCCTTTTCCGGACATCTCACTACCTTGACAAATAACAAAGTCGAGGAATTTACTATATTGTCCCTAAATTGATATAAATTAATTTTAATTACTAATGCTTGATATGTAAATGCAAAAATATGTCCGATTACCGCTTAATCACGGTATCGATTAAATTCGACCGATCACCCGATTAATCGACGATTGTGTCCAAATCACCTCCAAATTAATTCATTTCTCCTCTAATACCTTAATTTACCACATACATTTAAATAAAGCCAAATTCAGCATTAGAACCCTCACAATTCCTTATAGAAAAATTTGGTCATTTGGTGCACTAGCATCGAATTTTTTTCTACATAACCGTTTCACCTTAATTCATCATTTTCCATGCCATTTTCCTTGAAATAAAAACAATCCCCCATTGATATTCAGCCCTCATGGTTCGGCCAACAAGGAACCCTAGAGAAATTGAATATTTCTTTTGTGTTTTTGTTCATAACCATGCTTAACTATCCCTAAACACTAACATAGTCTAAAATCAAATTATTCCAACAACAATTCCTCTTCCATACCCATTTTTCAGAATTGAATTCATCATGATAACTCAATATTCAACCATGGAAATCAAGAACAAAAGCATGGGTAAGCTAGGTATCAAGGAGAATTAAAGAAATTTTAACTTACCTAGCTTGTTTCCTTGATTTCTTCACTTTTTCTTTGAATTTCCACCTAGGTTTTCTTGTTTTTCCTTTTGTTCTTCCTTTTTTCTTGTTGCTGGATGTCTAGGCCGAATATGGTGAGGGAATTGGGGATTTAATGGGCTGATTTCTATAGAAAATAATAAAATAATCAAGCATGCCATGTGTCACATGCTTATTGGCCCAATTTTTAACTTTTTGACTTTTTCTTCTTAATTTTCCACCACAAATATTCTGGTATTTATCCAATCCTACCACAATTAAAATCCCTTGGTCTTGACAAGTGCTGGGGCGAAAATTTTACTGATTTGCCCCCGAGACAAAAAAATTACGATTTTGCCCTTATACTCCGAAATGTACCGGAATCTCATTATTTCTACTTTTCAACCTAAAATAACACTAATATTGATCAATATTAACCAAATGGGGCAAAAATTGTTTAAAAAAATTTTCGTTTAGTCCACTAGTGGCAAAATTACCATTTTGCCCTTCTGCTCCATAAATACCGGGAATCACAATTTTTCACTACTAAACATCATTTTATACTCCAATAATCATAATTATATTTCATATAATTATTCTTGGTCAAATGTGATCAAATCTTGGCTAAAAATCTCCATTTTATCATCAAATGGTAAAATGACCGTTTTGTCCCTAATTGGTCAATTTTCTGATGGACTCCAAACTGGACCTTGAACTCCAAATCACTATTCTAAGCCATTCTGTTGGTTTTAAAATTTTCAAATTCCTCTTAGAATTTCTATTTGAACTAGTTCAAGGCTCGATTTAACTTAGTTGTACCACTCGGTACAATACCGTCTTTTAATCGAGCTTGACAGGGTCTCACATTCTCCCCCACTAATAAAAATTCGGTCCCCGAATTTAAATTCAATGTAGAGTGGCTTACCTTTACATATCGAAGAGGTGTGGATGCTTTGTCCGCATCTCATCCTCAGCTTCCCACGTTACCTCCTCGCTAGTGTGATTCCGCCACAACACTTTCACTGAGGCTACATCCTTTGAACGGAGCTTTTTAACTTGCCTATCAAGGATAGCTACCGGTTGTTCCTCATAGGTTAGATCATCTTGCAACTGAATAGTTTCATACCGTATTACATGTGATGGATCTGGGTTGTACTTCCTAAGCATGGACACATGAAACACGGGATGAATATTAGAAAGGTCTGGCGGTAATGCCAAACGATAAGCCACCGCTCCAACCTTTTCTAAGATCTCGAATGGCCCTATATACCGAGGACTTAACTTCCCTTTCTTGCCAAACCTCATTACCCCTTTAGTTGGCGAAACTTTCAAAAATACATGATCTCCTACTTGGAACTCCAAGTCTCTCCGTCGGTTATCAGCATATGATTTCTGTCTACTTTGTGCTGTTAACATCCTCTGACGGATCATGTGTATTTTCTCGGTTGCATCCTGCACCAATTCAGGCCCCAAAAGTTTCCTTTCTCCCACCTCTAGCCATCCAATGGGTGACCTACATCTTCGTCCATATAAGGCCTCAAATGGTGCCATTTGGATGCTAGTTTGGAAACTGTTGTTGTAGGCAAATTCCACTAAGGGTAGATATTGTTCCCACCTGACACCAAGGTCTATCACACAAGCCCTCAACATATCCTCCAATGTCTGTATGGTCCGTTCAGACTGTCCATCAGTCTGAGGGTGGAAAGCTGTGCTGAAATCCAACTTAGTGCCCAATGCTTCTTGCAACTTTCCCCAAAACCTACTAGTAAACTGAGCTCCTCTGTCAGATACTATAGAAATGGGAATACCATGTAGTCGCACTATCTCATCCACATAAACTCGAGCATATTGGGCAGCCCCATAAGTAGTCTTAACCAGAAGAAAATGAGCTGACTTTGTTAACCGGTCCACTACTATCCAAATTGAATCATATCCCCCACTGGTTCGAGGCAAACCCGTTACAAAGTCCATAGCAATATGTTCCCACTTCCACTCGGGTACTGGTAATGGCTGTAGTAGCCCTGCAGGCTTTTGATGCTCGGCCTTAACCTGCTGACAAACCAGGCACTTGGAGACAAACTCAGCTACATCTCTCTTAAGTCCTTCCCACCAATACACCTCTTTCAAATCTTGATACATCTTTGTAGCCCCTGGATGTACCACATAAGCTGCCATGTGAGCTTCCTCCAATATTTCTCTCCTCAACCCGTCACCATCAAGCACATAAAGTCTGGTTCCATACCTCAACACTCCATCTGTGCCTTTAGTAAACATTTTTCCTTTCCTACCCTGAGGATCCTCTAAGGCCTTAATCACAAACTCATCTTTACTTTGTGCTTCTTTAATCCTGTCCATTAAAATAGGCCTCACTCTAAAGTGTGCTAGTAAAGCATTTGTCTCCGCAACTTCCAAACGCACACCTATGTCTCCCAAGCTATGGATCTCTCTAACCAAAGATCTCCTACCAATGGAAATATGTGCCAAGCTTCCCATTGATTTTCGACTCAAGGCATCCGCCACTACATTGGCCTTACCGGGATGATAAAGAATAGTACAATCATAATCCTTTAGCAACTCCATCCATCTACGTTGCCGTAAGTTAAGATCCCTCTGCTGAAATATATACTTCAGACTTTTGTGGTCCGTGTATATCTCACAAGTCTCACCATACAAGTAATGTCTCCAAATCTTTAAGGCAAACACGATTGCTGCCATTTCCAAATCGTGTATGGGGTAATTCTGCTCATGCCTTTTAAGTTGCCTAGATGCATACGCAATCACCTTCCCATGTTGCATTAATACACATCCTAAACCAACCCCCGATGCATCACAAAACACCGTGTAACCCCTTGTGCCTTGCGGCAGGCTTAACACTGGAGCTGTGGTGAGACATGCCTTAAGCTTCTCAAAACTATTCTCACAAGCATCAGACCACTCAAATTTTGTATCTTTACGTGTCAGCTTAGTCAAAGGGGCAACTATTTTGGAGAAGTCCTTCACAAAGCGACGATAATAGCCAGCTAAACCCACAAAGCTTCTAATCTCCGTAACTGATGTTGGCCTTGGCCATTTTTCCACTGCTTCAATTTTCTTTGTATCAACTTGTATCCCCTCCTTAGATACCACATGCCCCAAGAATGCAACACTTTCGAGCCAAAACTCACACTTGGAGAACTTAGCATACAATCGATGTTCTCTCAAAATTTGGAGCACTATCTTAAGATGCTGCTCATGCTCCTCTCGACTCTTTGAATATATCAAAATATCATCAATAAACACCACTACAAACTTATCCAAATAAGGTTTGAACACTCGGTTCATCAAATCCATAAAGGCTGCAGGAGCATTCGTGAGCCCAAATGACATCACTAAGAACTCATAGTGCCCATATCTTGTTCGAAATGCGGTCTTGGGTATATCTTCGTTCCGGATTCTCAACTGATGGTACCCAGATCGCAGATCTATCTTAGAAAAACATTGTGCTCCTTGTAGTTGATCAAATAAATCATCTATCCTTGGGAGAGGATATTTATTCTTCACCGTCACTTTATTAAGCTGTCGATAATCAATGCACAGCCTAAGTGACCCATCTTTCTTTTTCACAAATAACACTGGTGCTCCCCATTGGGATACACTAGGACGGATGAAGCCTTTATCCAAGAAATCCTTTAATTGATCCTTAAGCTCTTTGAGCTCTGCCGGTGCCATTCTATATGGGGGTATGGATATAGGTCTAGTGTCGGGAATTAAATCTATGGAAAATTCAATCTCCCGCTCGGGAGGTAAACCTGGTAGCTCCTCAAGAAATACATCCACGAACTCCTTCACCACCGACACTTGACTTACATTTCCAACCTTCGACTGAGTATCCCTTACAACAGCCAAGTAACCTATACAACCCTGTCGTATTAACCTTCTGGCAGAAATGACCGATATCAAATTGGTTGGAGCATTACTCCTATCCCTTTGAATACTAAATGATGATTCACCAGGGAAATCAAATCTAACCAATTTATGATAACAGTCCACACTAGCATGATGGGGTGATAACCAATCCATTCCTAAGATCACATCAAAGTCTAAGGTGTCTAACACCACCAAATTCACCAAAGTGTCCTTGTCCTTGACTCGTACTACACAAGACTCATATTCCCATTTAGCCATAAATATCTCCTTTAAAGAAGTAAACACTACTAATTGTTCCTCTCTCCTAACACGATCTCTACCCAACCGAGATGCAAAACATGGAGAGATAAAAGAATGAGTAGCACCAGGATCAAATAGTACCCGACCATTCATATCACAAATTGAAAGAATACTTGAGACCACTGCATTGGATGTTTGGGCTTCCTACTGTGTTAAAGCAAACACCCTTGCCTGGCCTCTACCAACAGAACTCTGATGTCCGAACCCATATGGCCTACCCCGAGAGGTAGCACCAGCGCCTCTATCTCTTATCTCATTAACCTCTTGGCCAATTGAAACAGTTGCCGAAGGAGCAGACAAAGATGGCTGATTAGGACTGCGAACAGAACCTTGCGATTGTTGGGCCATCGGACAGTTCCTCACCCTATGTCTAAGCTGGCCACAACCAAAACAAGTTTTCATGGAAAAATAGCATTGTCCTCTGTGTCGTCTTCCACAATTATCATAGGGAGGAATAGCTTGACTAATTTGCCTTGAGTCTTGTTGTTGCCTCCTTCCAACAAAAGCCTCATGCCCTGACTCAACATTGGTACTCATCACGTTACTCCCTTGTTGGGGTAACCTTAATTCCCCATATGGGCCTTGATAGTTAGAAAATGAAATCCCACTGCTAAAGTCTCTGCAACCTTGATAACCCTCGAGAGATTGGCGGTCTGTCTGGCCTTGGGAACTAGGAGACTCTTGCTCCACATGTCTCCCCTCTACTATTTTTTGTATATACTCCATACGGGATACCATCATTTTTACAACCCAATTGACTCCCTGCAGACCCGCTGTCAAGTCCTCAACAGTAATGCCTCTCGTCGATGGCCTAACAATCTCACCTAAAGGTTGTCCCTCATCTCTCCTATTCATAGGCGTACTCGTTCTCACCAGCCTAACGACCCTGCCACGTCTACCTCACCCCCTACAGGTGGGTGCCTGTGGCCTATTAGTCATCTCAGTAGGGGCATCTTGCTCCCCCACTTGTCTTAAGGTGGCTCGTGTCTTAGGTGGCATTCTTACCTAGACAAAAGCAAACACTTGTCATTAACCACAGTTAAAGAGATAAAGTGGTTTCTAAGATTGGAAATTTACGCAGTTCCTAGATTATGAAATGTGTCGTGACTCACAGTTCATAATTAAAAACCGTACATAAAAACCCGACTCTCCGCTGGACTTAACCATAACACCCTAGGACCTAAACAACCTAGGGCTCTGATACCAAGTTCGTCACTAGAGATGGACGTACCACTCAACCCCTTCGCTACGGAGGTGATAAACGGTACCTATCAGAGCACTCATAGGGTGGAAGATCATTAAGCATCCAGCCTTATAAGCCCTTGGGCGGAGAGTCACGCTTCGCCCCTGTTCACATGCTAGAGTTCCCAAGGATCGGGTAAAACCCTTTGCTCTGATACCAAGTTTGTCACGACCCAATTTCCCGGGCCATGACAGGCGCATGAGCTCAATGAGCATAGCTCACGAAGCCCAAGCAAGCCTATCCATTTACCTTTGCTTAACAAATTTATCATATCATGCATACACACAAAACTTTTTTTTCGGGTGTGAACATAGCCAAAACACAATGGTATTATCGATAATAATATATATGCATTATACCAGTCATGTATTTAGCAATTTACATTGCATACACATATTCACATTGTTAGATTATATTCATAATACAAAAGGACCCATGACTTCCAGCGGAGACATTTACAAAAAAATGGATTACTATCGAATGTCAAACACATACCCAAGAGATGCACTACGGGGACTCCTCGATCTAGGGTCTAACAGTCACCTGATCTGAAAACATGAATTTTTATAAAACGTGAGTACAATACTCAGTGAGTGAACAAGGAAGGGAACAAGCAACAATTAGGGAGAATTTAAAATCATGATGCACTTGTTTCAAAACAATGCAATTTAGTTCATTCCTATTTAAAACCCCTCCAAACCCGAGAGTTTCTCGCTACAGCGAGCATGAATTTCGCTGCAGTGAAAA
>NW_017234765.1:32873-37625 GCF_000208745.1 Theobroma cacao
TAATTAAATGTTTGCCTCTAGAAACGTGAAGCAAAAGCCATCGATTGACAAGAAAAGTCCATTTATTGTCACTCATGCCTTCAAAAGACTTATTACTAGCATTAAATGGTTTTATAATCTAATTATTGATTTTAAGTTGAATTGTTTTACATTTTTAGTTAAAACAGAGTATAATTGAATGTTTGCCTCGAGAAAAGTGAAGCGAAAGCCATCCATTGACAAGAATAGTCCATTTATAGTCATTCATGCCTTCGAAAGCCTTATTCCTCGCTTTAAATGGTTTTATAACCTGATTATTGATTTTAAGCTGAATTTTTTTACTTTTTTGATTAAAACAAATTATAATTGAATGTTTTCCTCGAGAAAAGTGAGGTGAAAGCCATCCATTGATAAGAATAGTCCATTTATAGTCACACATGCCTTCGAAAGCCTTATTACTTGCATTAAATGGTTTTATAATCTAATTATTGATTTTAAGGTGAATTATTTTTCATTGTTTGTTAAAATAGATTGTAATTGAATGTTTATCTCAAGAAACGTGAGTCTAAAGCTCTTCGTTGATAGGAAAAGTGAATGTATAGTCTATCATGCTTTCAAAAACACTATTAGTCACTTAAAATGGTTTTATAATCTCGTAATTGATTTTAAGTTGAATTTTTTTACATTTTCAAGTAAGAAAGGTTATAATTAAATGTTTGCCTCTAGAAACGTGAAGCGAAAGCCATCGATTGACAAGAAAAGTCCATTTATTGTCACTCATGCCTTCGAAAGCCTTATTACTCGCATGAAATAGTTTTATAATCTGATTATTGATTTTGAGTTGAATTTTTTTTACATTTTTGGTTAAAACAGAGTATAATTGAATATTTGCCTCTAGAAAAGTGAAGCGAAAGCCATCCATTGACAAGAATAGTCTATTTATAGTCGCTCATGCCTTCGAAAGCCTTATTACTCACTTTAAATGGTTTTATAATCTCATTATTGATTGTAAGTTGAATTTTTTTACATTCTTTATTAAAACAAATTATAATTGAATATTTACGTTTGGAAATGTAAGGCTAAAACTCTTCGTTGACAGGATAGCTCTATTTATGGTCACTCATACCTTCAGAAGTCTTATTACTCCCTTAAAGTAGTTTTATAATCTTATAATTAATTTTAAGTTGAATTTTTTTACATTTTCGATTAAGAAAGTTTATAATTAAATGTTTGCCTCTACAAATGTGAAGCGAAAGGCATCGATTGACAAGAAAAGTCCATTTATAGGCACTCATGCCTACGAAAGCCTTATTACCTGCATTAAATGGTTTTATTGTCACGACCCGGAACCTCTCTTGGGCCCATGGCAACCGCCGCGATGTTCCGATTGATACTCATTATCCGAAATACCAATCGAAACCCCGCAAGGCTTACATATCAGTTTTAAACAATTTTCAGTCATTTTCGGCTCAAGTAAATCAAAAGACAAAAATATAGCATTTTTATATAAAACAATATATTATAGAAACACATGTAAGTAAAATAAATTCATACATATAATAATTTATAAAGTTATAATGTACAATAATAATTACAATGACAAGTGGCCCCTAAATACACCAAGTGTTGGTGATAGTAACCTATTGTCTGTGAGATAGAGGGGTAAACTGGAATCCTTGACAAAATCGGTATCTACAAGCTACCATAGGCCTGAAATATTTGGAAAGAAGGTGGGTGAGATTTTGCAATCCCAATGAGTAAACAGACATTATCATAAATATCTAAAGGTGAGTAACATGGAGGCAAGTCTAAACAACAAATTACAAACCATTTCATAAGGTTTTCAATTTATTTCTTAAACTATAAAATATTTGTAATTTACCAAAACAGTTGTTAAGGCTTATAACTTTTATTAAAAACAAGGCTCAAGCCAAAACTAATCCTCGGGGATACCTTGGCCGAGGCATCTAATCGAGTCTGTCAAGGTTGTTAAGATATTTACATGTGAAACACATTTTTATTTTTAAAACAAGTCGTTCCTTGGCATTGGCCAAGTTACACATTCACGTGGGGATTTGACGTGAAGTGAGCTCTAATACTACCCCGGGAGTTACCCTCCTCGCCTCTACTACCGAAGTAACTATATAACCGAGTTTACCCTGCCCCTCTAATAGGCAGTCCACGGAAACCCGTTACTGCAGTGACTAAACCCACCAATTTTAATAAAATTTTGATAGTATAACGTGGCTTTTATTTATTTACCCAGCCTGCATAGTAAAAGAAAGCTTACATAAATTCCCAATGCAATTATAACATATAGCCACATATACTCATATATCATAAGCCATTCATAGGAAAATATATATTTCAAAATAATTGGTAGCCTCCATTTACTCAATTTCATAATCAACACAATATATTTTTATTTGTCACATTTATTTCTAAAACATCAAAAATCCCATTTTAATCTCATTGTCATTTCATAAAATCCATGAAGAGCATTTAAAAATAAACTCTAGATAATTTACAATAATAATAGGTTTACTCACCGTTTGTACAAACTAATTACTTTTTAGGTGCCCCGATCACTGTTCGTTGGGTACGACTTCCTTGCCTTTACCGGAAGGCTCTCCTCCTAAACACATTGCAAAATTTACCCAATTCACCACATTGATGCTAAATCACTATATAATTGACTAAATCCTATACTAATGCATGGAATGAAATGCAATAGCCTAAAACGGCTTAAACGCGGTATTAACTTATTTTTGGCACTTTACCCGTTAAATTGCTAACGCGCTCCATTTTAGCTCTAAATTGTCCCATTTTCTCTCCAACATTTCTAACCATTAAATATCAGCCAATAACCTTCTAAAATCACCAAAATCAGCTCACTTTTCTCCTTGGAAAATTTGGTCAAAAATGGGACATTTACTCGGTTAATTTTCCACTTTGTTTTTCTATCACATTTAACCATTTTTCATCATTTTCTCTTCATTTCTCTTAGAATAAAAATCAGTTCATCATCATTGTACATCAATGCATATTCGGCCAAGGGTGGGTATTGTGAGAATTTAATGTTTTCTTACCCAATTTGATTTCTATACACATTTAACTAACTAAAACTACCAATTTAACTAAGAATCAAAACATAAAAATTTCAAAATCTCTCCCCTTGAAATTCGGCCAGCGCTTGGTTTCACTTTTTGATCTCTCTCCTCAAGCATGCTAAATGGAAATAAAGGTATAGGAAAGGTAGAAATCAAGCTAAAGTAAAAAAATCTTACCATTAGACGCATAAACGGATGAAAAACGCGATTTCCCCTTTGAATTTTCTAGTTTTCCTTTGGTTTTTCCCTTTTCTTCCTTTCCTCTCTATTTTCTCTCTTGTTCTCTCCTTATGGCCGGCCATCACCTGATGTGGGGTTTAAATGGGCTGATTTTCATTAAAATAATATTAAACAATAAAAAAGTGCCATGTGTGACTTTTCCATTGGTCCGTTTTTAAAATTTCATCCTTTAAACTTCAATTTTTCACCACTTAACATACCATAGTTATTCATACCAAAAATAAGTAAATCTTATGATTTTGACAAGTTTTGGGTGGTAAAAATTATGATTTTTACCTCGAGATGACAAAATTATCGTTTTGCCCTTATGTTTCGAAAATTGCCGGAATTGAAATTTTTCACTTCCTATTATTAAATTATACTCCAAATAGTTAATCTTGGTCAAAAATTTCACTCCATGATCAAATTATTATCTTAGGTGGCAAAATAACGATTTTGCCCCTAAACATCAAAATTTTCAATTTTTTCTCAAATGAACCCTCGAACTCTGAACAATCATTTTTAATCATTCCTGGACTGTAAAATATTAAATTTCATCCTACGATTCCTATTTGAACTAGTTCGAGGTTAAATCAACTCAAGTGTACCGTTAGGTATAATACCGGGTTTTGTCTATTCTTAGAAACTTTTCTAGCGTAATAACATGCTACTCAGTGCATGAAGGTCATGACATGTGTTTATAGGGTTGGGTTTTACATTTATTATCTCATTATTGATTTTAAGTTTAATTTTCTTACATTTTCGATTAAAATAAATTATAATTGAATGTTTACCTCGAGAAACGTGAAGCGAAAACCATCCAATGGAAAGAAAAATCCATTAATAGTCACCCAAGCCTTCGAAAGCCTTATTACTTGCTTTAAAAGGTTTTATAATCTCATTATTGATTTTAAGTTTAATTTTTTTACATTTTCTCTTAAAACAGATCATAATTGAATGCTTACCTCAAGAAACGTGGGGCTAAAACCTTTTGTTGATAGGAAAAGTCCATTTACAATCACTCATGCCTTCGAAAACCTTATTACTCACTTCAAATAGTTTTATAATTTGATTATTGCTTTTAAACTAATTTTTTTTACATTTTTGGCTAAAACAGATTATAATTGAATGTTTACCTCGAGAAATGTGAAGCGAAAGCCATTGATTGACAAGAAAACTCCATTTATAGTCACTCATGCCTTCGAAAGCCTTATTACCCGTTTAAAATGGTTTTATAATCTAATTATTGATTTTATGTTGAATTTTTTAATATTTTTGGTTAAAACAGATTATAATTGAATGTTTACCTCGAAAAACGTGAAGCGAAAGCCATTGATTGACAAGAAAACTCCATTTATAGTCACTCATGCCTTCGAAAGCCTTATTACTCGTTTAAAATGGTTTTATAATCTAATTATTGATTTTATGTTGAATTTTCTTACAT
>NW_017234765.1:43807-54463 GCF_000208745.1 Theobroma cacao
ATATGTAAATATGTGTGTTATAGGAAATTGATGGATAATGGTTTATGGTTGTAATGCATGTGAAACTTGACATGTTAAACCTTTAGAAATTGTTATGTGTTTCATATTGGTTTTGAACATTTCAAACAGGGTGGTTTTTCCTTTGGGAGAAAGGTAAATTTTGCATTGATGCCTTGTATTTCACTGCAGCGAGAAACTCTCGGATTTGAAGGGGTACACTGGTCGAAAACTCGCTGCAGCGAGGATGCATTTTCGCTGCAGCGAGAATGACACTGTAGCTTCTCGCTGTAGCGAAATGCATTCTCGCTACAGCGAGAAACTTTCTGTTTTCTGGGTTGCAATTTCGCTGCAACGAGATTGAATCTCGCTGCAGTGAGAAACATTCTGTTTCTGGGTTGAAATTTTGCTGCTGCGAGATTGAATCTCGCTGCAGCGAAAAACTTTCTGTTTTGGTCTCCTATCTTGTTCAATTGCTGTCCTATCTTTCACTTCTTTGCTACCATATCAAAGCATGGACTTCCAACATTAAGGATTAAATGAGTTAAGTTTAAAATGAGGAGGTTTAGTGAGAAATCCTCAGCCAGTTGAGAAACCCTCGTTTGGTTAAAAACTAAATCTCAACATCGTTGTAATGAAAATTCATGCTGCAGTGAGAATGCCTTTCTGCTGCAGTGAAGATTCGTTGTCGTATTTGACTTACTTGTGTAATATTGAAGCTTTTATTCTTCAAATGGTTCGTTATATATGGGTTAATGATTTTCAAATGATTAATCATTGAAAGGCTTGATGAGGGGTTATTAATAAGAATAGAAACAAATTGCATTGTTTTGAAAAAGAATGCATCATGATTTCACTAAAGATTCCTTATGGTATGCTTGTTCCCTTCCTTGTTCACTCACTAGGTTTATACTCACCATTTTCAAATTCATGTTTTCAGATCACGAGGCAACTGGTAACTAGGACGAGGTGTCTTTGTAGACCTGTGTCCATCTTTTGGTAGGTGTCTTGACATTCAGTAGCTGTGCATTCATCCGAGTCCCTCCGCTGGAAGTCGAGTGTTATTTTGTTTTGTATAGACAAACTTAATGTAAATTATTAGAATACATGTTGTAGACATTGTATATAAATTTTAAGGAGTAATGCCAGTACGAGTTGGCAATGTATATCACTATTTTGATTCAAAAGTATGAAATATGAATTAGCGATATTTGATGGAATGATGAGTATGATAAATCGATAGGCTTGCTTGGGCTTAATAGACTACGTTTATTGGGCCCTTGCGCTGGTCATGGCTTGAAAATTTGGGTCGTGACAATGTTGGTATCAGAGCTCTAGGTTTGTCTAGGTCCTAGAATTTCCTTTTGTTGGTCCAACGGAAAGTCGGGTCTTTATATGAGAACTTTAGTTGTAAAGTGTGAACCGCGACACATTTTACAACCAAATGACCGCATAGATTCCCTATCTTAGAAACTACCTTTTACCTTAAGTATGATTATAATATGTGTTTAATAACAGGTGTTTACTCTTGTCTAGGTAAGAATGTCGCCTAAGACACGAGCTGCCTCAAGATGGATAGGGGAGCAAGATGCTCCTATTGATATGGCAGATAGGCCACGAGCATCCACCCGGAGAGACCGAGGTAGACGTGGCAGGGCCACTAGGTCGGTGAGAGTAGATATGCCTGTGAGTAGGCAAGAGGAAGGACAGTTCTCAGGTGATGTAGATAGACACCCAGCTAGGGTTATTACTATCGAGGATTTAGCGGCAAGCCTACAAGGAGTCAATCGGGTTGTAGAGATAATGGCGACTCGTATGGAGGATATACAGAGGGTAGTAGAGGGGAGACCTACAGTACAGGAATCTCCTAGCTCCCAAGGACAGGTCGATCGCCAATATCTTGAGGTTGAGAAGGGTCACTTAGAGATTTCTCTTCCCGATTTCCTAAAGCTTAAGCCTCCATCATTTTCAGGGTATGATGCATCGGAGAAACCCCAGGTTTTCTTGGATAAGATGGAGAAAATACGTAAAGCCTTGGGATGCTCCAGTGTTCGATCAGTTGAGTTAGCCGCTTTTTGATTAGAGGATGTGGCGCAGAAATGGTATAGCTCCTTGTGCAGAGGTAGACCGACGGATGCAACGCCATTGGCTTGGAGTGAGTTTAGTGCAGCCTTCTTGGATCGGTTCCTACCACTTAGTGCACGTAATGCCAAAGCTAGAGAGTTTGAGACTTTGGTACAAACTTCGAGCATGACGGTGTCGGAGTATGACATCAAGTTCATACAGTTGTCTCGGTATGCTCCCTACCTCGTTTCTATTGAGGAGATAAAGATTCAGAGGTTTGTGGATGGGTTAGTAGAGCCACTATTTAGGGCTGTGGCATCTCGAGATTTCACTACCTATTCCGCAGCAGTAGATTGTGCTCAACGCATTGAGATGAGGACCAGTGAGAGTAGGGCTGCGAGGGATAGAGCAAAAAGGGCCAGGACAAAGGGTTATTAGGGCTGTAGAGATTTCAGCAATGGTGGTTCGTCTTCTAGCTGTCAGGCTCCACAGAGGGACTCACGATTACCTCAGCAGGGGAGTGACGCGCCTGGTGCTAATATTAGTATGGGATAGAGAACCTTCAGTTCTAGGAGGCGTTAAGATTCTAGACAGAGTAGTCAAGTCACCCACCCTTGTGATACTTGTGGGAGACGACATAGTGGACGATGCTTCCTTACCAGAAGAACTTGTTTCAAGTGCGGTCAACCTGGGCATATTAGGAGGGATTTGTGAGACCTTGTCAAGCTCGATTAAAAGACGGTATTATACCGAGTGGTACAACTAAGTTAAATCGAGTCTTGAACTAGTTCAAATAAAAATTCTAAGAGGAAATTGAAAATTTTGAAACCCATAGAATGGCTTAAAATAGTGATTCGGAGTTCAAGGTCCAGTTTGGAGTCCATCAGGAAAATTGATCGATTAGGGATAAAACGGTCATTTTACCATTTGATGATTAAATGGAGATTTCTAGCCAAGATTTGATCACATTTGACCAAGAATAATTATATGAAATATAATTATGATTATTGGAGTATAAAATGATGTTTAGCAGTGAAAAATTGTGATTCTCGGTATTTTTGGAGCACAAGGGCAAAATGGTAATTTTGTCACTAGAGGACTAAACGGGAATCTTTATAAAATGATTTTTTTGCCCCATTTGGTTAATATTGATCAATATTAGTGTTATTTGAGGTTGAAAAGTAGAAATAATGTGATTCCGGTACATATCAGAGTATAAGGGTAAAATCGTAATTTTTTCATCTCGGGGGTAAATCAGTAAATTTTTCACCCCAGCACTTCTCAAGACAAAGGGATTTTAAATGTGGTAGGATTGGATAAATACCAGAATATTTGTGGTGGAAAATTAAGAAGAAAAAGTCAAAAAGTTAAAAATTGGGCCAATAAGCATGTGACACGTGGCATGCTTGATTATTTTATTATTTTCTATAGAAATCAGCCCATTAAATCCCTAAGTCTCTCACCATATTCGGCCTAGGCAACCAGCAACAATAAAAAAGGAAGAACAAAGGGAAAAACAAGAAAACCTAGATGGAAATTCAAAGAAAAAGTGAAGAAATCAAAGAAACAAGCTAGGTAAGTTAAAATTTCTTTAATTCTCCTTGATACCTAGCTTACCCATGCTTTTGTTCTTGATTTTCATGGTTGAATATTGAGTTATCATGATGAATTCAATTCTGAAAAATGGGTATGGAAGGGAAATTGTTGTTGGAATAATTTGATTTTAGACTATGTTAGTGTTTAGGGATAGTTAAGCATGGTTATGAACAAAAACACAAAAGAAATATTCAATTTCTCTAGGGTTCCTTGTTGGTCGAACCATGAGGGCTGAATATCAATGGGGGATTGTTTTTATTTCAAGGAAAATGGCTTGGAAATATGATAAATTAAGGTGAAACGGTTATGTAGAAAAATTTCGGTGCTAGTGCACCAAATGATCAAATTTTTCTATAAGGAACTGTGAGGGTTCTAATGCTGAATTTGGCTTTATTTAAATGGTATGTGGTAAACTAAGGTATTAGAGGAGAAATGGATTAATTTGGAGGTGATTTGGACATAATAGCCAATTAATCGGGTGATCGGTCGAATTTAATCGATACCGTAATTAAGTGGTAATCGGATGTATTTTTGCATTTACATATCAAGCATTAGTAATTTAAATTAGTTTATATCAATTTAGGGACAATATAGTAAATTCCTCAACTTTGTTATTTGTCAAGGTAGTGAGATGTCCGGAAAAGACAAAGGAATTGCGCCTGAGGGCTATTAGTCCGAGTGCACCCGCAATATGAATTTTCGATACTGATGAGTGGACTTGCATTTCAAACTTGTTTTGGGGAATATGAAAGATTCTATCCAACTTGTCTTAGAAAATGTACCTTGGGAACAAGCTTTTAGTACAATGATTTTATATTGTGAAAATGTGTTATACAATGGTTTATGTGTTATCACAATATGATAAAATGCATGATATGCATTGGATGCTTCTCTGCATGTTGATTTGGACCCGGCTATGTGCGAGTAAGAGTGCACATAAGCCGTTGTTGACCCAGCTATGTGCGAGTAAGAGTGCACATAAGCCGTTACTGACCCGGCTATGTATGAGTTGGAGTGCACATAAGCCGTTGCTGACCTGGCTATATGCGCATAAGCCGTTGCACATGAGATGATGATGATGGGATGGTGTGCATGTTGATGATAGGTATATGGTTGTAAATGCAAATATGTAAGCGTTTGTTTTGTTGAAATTTGGAAGTTTACATGTGTTACATGTTGCTATTGTTATTTTAGCAAGATGGCTTGTTTTAAGGGAAAAAGGGTTTGGAATAGTAGTTAGATGAAAATGGCTTTATTTTCAACCGGTGTATCATGATTGTCAAATTTCCTAGTTGAGATTGTTTGTTCCCTTCTAATATTCACTCACTGAGTATTGTACTCACGTTTTATAAAAATTCATATTTTCAGATCAGGTGACTGTTGGACCATAGATCGAGGAGTCCCCGTAATGCATCTCTTGGGTATGTGTTTGGCATTCGATAGTAATCCCTTTTATTGTAAATGTCTCCGCTGGAAGTCATGGGTCCTTTTGTATTGTGAATACAATCTAACAATGTGAATATGCGTATGCAATGTAAATTGCTAAATACATAACTAGTATAGTGCATGTATATTATTATCGATAATGCCATTGTGTTTTGGCTATGTTCACACCTGGGAAAAGGTGTGTGTGTATGCATGATATGATAAATTTGTTAAGCAAAGGTAAATGGATAGGCTTGCTTGGACTTAGTGAGCTATGCTCATTGAGCTCGTGCGCTGCTCATGGCCCGAAAAATTGGGTCGTGACAGGATTGTCCGAGGGCTCAGCAATCACAAGATTCTACTCGTGGTTCCACCCAGCCAGCTTCGTCTACTCCTTCAGTTGCTGCCTCATCTGGCCGGGAGGCTAGTGGATAGAGAGGTCGAGGTGCTGGTACTTCCTCTCAGGCTAGGAAATTGATGCATAATGGTTTATGGTTGTAATGCATGTGAAACTTGACATGTTAAACCTTGAGAAATTGTTATGTGTTTCATATTGGTTTTGAACATTTCAAACAGGGTGGTTTTTCCTTTTGGAGAAAGGTAAATTTTGCATTGATGCCCTGTATTTCGCTACAGCGAGAAACTCTCAGATTTGGAGGGGTACACTGGTCGAAAACTCGCTGCAGTGAGAATGCATTTTCGCTGCAGCGAGAATGACATTGTAGCTTCTCGCTACAGCGAAATGCATTCTCGCTGCAGCAAGAAACTTTCTGTTTTCTGAGTTGCAATCTCGCTGTAGCGAAAAACTTTCTGTTTTGGTCTCCTATCTTGTTCAATTGCTGTCCTATCTTTCACTTCTTTGCTACCATATTAGAGCATGGACTTCCAACATTAAAGATTAAATGAGTTAAGTTTAAAATGAGGAGGTTCAGTGAGAAATCCTCAGCCAGTTGAGAAACCCTCATTCGGTTAATAACTAAATCCCAACGTCGCTACAATGAAAATTCATGCTGCAGCGAGAATGCCTTTCCGCTGCAGTGAAGATTCATTGTCGTATTTGACTTACTTGTGTAATATTGAAGCTTTTATTCTTTAAATGGTTCGCTATATATGGGTTAATGATTTTCAAATGATTAATCATTTAAAGGCTTGATAAGGGGATTTTAATAAGAATAGAAACAAATTGCATTATTTTAAAAAAGAATGCATCATGATTTCATTAAAGATTTCTTATGGTATGCTTGTTCCCTTCCTTGTTCACTCACTGGGTTTATACTCACCATTTTCAAATTCATGTTTTCAGATCACGAGGCAGCCGGTAACTAGAACGAGGTGTCCTTGTAGACCTGTGTCCATCTTTTGGTAGGTGTCTCGGCATTCAGTAGCTGTACATTCATCCGAGTCCCTCCGCTGAAAGTCGAGTGTTATTTTGTTTTGTATAGACAAACTTAATGTAAATTATTAGAATACATGTTGTAGACATTGTATATAAATTTTTAAGGAGTAATGCCAGTACGAGTTGGCAATGTATATCACTATTTTGATTCAAAAGTATGAAATATGACCTAGCGATATTTGATGGAATGATGAGTAGGATAAATCGATAGGCTTACTTAGGCTTAATAGACTACGTTTGTTAGGCCCTTGCGCTGGTCATGGCCCGAAAATTTGGGTCGTGACAAGTCCATTTATAGTCACTAAGGCCTTCGAAAGCCTTATTACTCACTTTAAATGGTTTTATAATCTGATTATTGATTTTAAGCTAAATTTTTTTACTTTTTTTGTTAAAATAGATTACAATTGAATGTTTTCCTTGACAAAAGTGAAGCGAAAGCCATCCATTGACAAAAATAGTCCATTTGCAGTCACTTATACCTTTGAAAGCCTTATTACTTGCTTTAAATGGTTTTATAATCTGATTATTGATTTTAAGCTGAATTTTTTTGCTTTTTTGGTTTAAACAGATTATAATTGAATGTTTGCCATGAGAAAAGTGAAGCGAAAGCCATCCATTGACAAGAATAGTCCATTTATAGTCGTTTATGCCTTCGAAAGCCTTATTACTCACTTTAAATGGTTTTATAAGCTCATTATTGATTTTAAGTTGAATTTTTTTACGTTCTTTGTTAAAACAGATTATAATTGATTATTTACCTCTGGAAACGTGAGGTTAAAACTTTCCGTTGACAGAAAAAGTTCATTTATGGTCACTCATGCCTTCAGAAGCCTTATTACTCACTTAAAATTATTTTATAATCTCATAATTGATTTTAAGTTGAATGTTTTTATATTTTCGGTTAAGAAAGGTTATAATTAAATGTTTGCTTCTAGCAATGTGAAGCGAAAGCCATCGATTGACAAGAAAAGTTCATTTATTGTTACTCATGCCTTCGAAAGCCTTATTACTCGCATTAAATAGTTTTATAATCCGATTATTGATTTTGAGTTGAATTTTTTTTCCCATTTTTGGTTAAAATAGAATATAATTGAATGTTTGCCTTCGAAAACGTGAAGTGAAAGCTCTCGATTGATAAGAAATTTCCGTTTATAGTCACTCATTCCTTCAAAAGCCTTATTACCTGCTTAAAATGGTTTTATAATCTCATAATTGATTTTAAGTTGAATTTTTTTACTTTTTTGTTTAAGAAAGGTTATAATTGAGTGTTCGCCTCGAAAAGCATGAAGGGAAAGCCATCCATTAACTAGAAAAGTCCATTTATAGTCGCTCATGCCTTCGAAAGGCTTATTACTCGTTTTAAATAGTTTTATAATCTCATTATTCATTCCAAGTTGAATTTTCTTACAATTGTAGTTAAAACATATTATAATTGAATGTTTGCCTTGAGAAATGTGAAGCGAAAGCCATCGATTGACAAGAAAAGTTCATTTATTGTCACTCATGCCTACGAAAGCCTTATTACTTGTATTAAATGGTTTTATTATCTCATTATTGATTTTAAGTTGAATTTTCTTACATTTTCGATTAAAACAGATTATAATTGAATGTTTGCCTCGGGAAACGTGAAGCAAAAGCCATCCATAGGTATGAAAAGTCCATTTATAGTCACTCATGCCTTTGAAAGACCTATTACTCGCTTTAAATGGTTTTATAATCTCATTATTGATTGTAAGTTGAATTTTTTTACCTTTTTTGTTAAAACAAATTACCATTGAATGTTTTCCTTGGGAAACGTGAGGCTAAAACCCTCCGTTGATAGGAAAAGTCCATTTATGGTCACTCATACCTTCAGAAGCCTTATTACTTGCTTAAAATGGTTTTATAATCTCATAATTGATTTTAAGTTAAATTTTTTTACATTTCGGTTAAGAAAAGTTATAATTGAATGTTCGCCTCGAGAAACTTGGCGAGAAAGCCATCCATTAATTAGAAAAGTCCATTTATAGTTGCTCATGCCTTCGAAAGCCTTATTACTCGCTTTAAATGGTTTTATAATCTCATTATTCATTTCAAGTTGAATTTACTTATATTTTTAGTTAAAACAGATTATAATTGAATGTTTGCCTCGAGAAACGTGAAGGGAAAGCTATCCATTAACAAGAAAAATCCATTTATTGTCACTCATGCCTACGAAAGCCTTATTACTTGCATTAAATAGTTTTACTATCTCATTATTGATTTTAAGTTGAATTTCTTTACATTTTCGATTAAAACAGATTATAATTGAATGTTTGCCTCGGGAAACGTGAAGCAAAAGCCATCCATAGGTATGAAAAGTCCATTTATAGTCACTCATGCCTTTGAAAGACCTATTACTCGCTTTAAATGGTTTTATAATCTCATTATTGATTGTAAGTTGAATTTTTTTACCTTTTTTGTTAAAACAAATTACCATTGAATGTTTTCCTTGGGAAACGTGAGGCTAAAACCCTCCGTTGATAGGAAAAGTCCATTTATGGTCACTCATACCTTCAGAAGCCTTATTACTTGCTTAAAATGGTTTTATAATCTCATAATTGATTTTAAGTTAAATTTTTTTACATTTCGGTTAAGAAAAGTTATAATTGAATGTTCGCCTCGAGAAACTTGGCGAGAAAGCCATCCATTAATTAGAAAAGTCCATTTATAGTTGCTCATGCCTTCGAAAGCCTTATTACTCGCTTTAAATGGTTTTATAATCTCATTATTCATTTCAAGTTGAATTTACTTATATTTTTAGTTAAAACAGATTATAATTGAATGTTTGCCTCGAGAAACGTGAAGGGAAAGCTATCCATTAACAAGAAAAATCCATTTATTGTCACTCATGCCTACGAAAGCCTTATTACTTGCATTAAATAGTTTTACTATCTCATTATTGATTTTAAGTTGAATTTCTTACATTTTCGGTTAAAACAGATTATAATTGAATGTTTGCCTCAGGAAACATGAAGCGAAAGCCATCCATTGGCAAGAAAAATCCATTTATAGTCACTCATGCCTTTGAAAGCCTTATTACTCACGTTAAATGGTTTTACAATCTCATTATTGATTGTAAGTTGATTTTTTTTTTTTACATTTTTTGTTAAAACAGATTATAATTTAATGTTTTCCTCAGGAAACGTGAGGCTAAAACTCTCCGTTGATAGGAAAGCCATTTATGGTCACCCATATCTTCAGAAGCCTTATTACCTACATAAAATGATTTTGTAATCTCATAATTGCTTTTAAGTTGAATTTTTTTACATTTTTAGTTAAGAAAGGTTATAATTAATTGTTTGCCTTGAGAAACGTGAAGCGAAAGCTATCGATTGACAAGAAAAATCTATTTATAGTCACTCATACCTTCGAAAGCCTTATTACTCACTTTAAATGGTTTTATAATCTCATTACTGATTTTAAGTTGATTTTTCTTACATTTTTGGTTAAAACATATTATAATTGAATGTTTGCCTCGAGAAACATAAAGCGAAAGTCGTCCATTGATAAGAAAAGTCCATTTATAGTCACTCATGCCTACGAAAGCCTTATTACTTGCATTAAATGTTTTATTATCTCATTATTACTTTTAAGTTGAATTTTCTTACATTTTCTATTAAAATATTTTATAATTGAATGTTTGCCTTTGGAAACGTGAAGCAAAATCCATCCATTGGTTAGAAAAGTCCATTTATAGTCACTCATGCCTTTTAAAACCTTATTACTCGCTTTAAATAGTTTTATAATCGAATTATTGATTTTAAGTTGAATATTTTTACATATTTTTTTAAAACAGATTATAATTGATTGCTTACCTTAAGAAACGTGAGGCTAAAAACCCTCCGTTGATAAGAAAAGTCCACTTATAGTCGCTCATGCCTTTAGAAGCCTAATTACTTGCTTAAAATGGTTTTATAACCTCATAATTTATTTTAAGTTGAATTGTTTTACATTTTTGGTTAAGAAAGGTTACAATTGAATGTTTACCTTGAGAAACGTGAAGTGAAAGCCATTGATTGAAAACAAAAATCTATTTATAATCACTCATGCCTTCGAAAGCCTTATTACAGGCTTTAAATGGTTTTATAATCTCGTTATTGATTTTAAGTTGAATTTTCTTACATTTTTGGTTAAAAAAGTTTATAACTAAATGTTTG
>NW_017234766.1:0-9184 GCF_000208745.1 Theobroma cacao
TTTTGTCAAGGATTCCAGTTGACATCTCTACCTCACAGACAGTAGGTTACTATCACCAGTACTTGGTGTATTCATAAGCCACTTGTCATTGTAATTATTATTGTACAGTATAACTTTGTAAATTATTGTATGTATGAATTTATTTTACTTACACGTGTTTTTATAAATATTGTTTTATATAAAAATGTTATATTTTTATCTTTTGATTTACTTAAGCCGGAAACGGCTGGAATTTGTTTAAAACGGAATGTTTAAAAATGATTGCTCACAGAAAAGGCAAGAAACTTATATGTAAGCCTTGCAGGGTTCCGATTGGCATTCCGGGTAATGAGTGTCAATCGGGACGTTGCGGCGGTTGTCATGGGCCCGAGGGAGGTTACGGGTCGTGACATTAAACCTAGATATAAATATCACATTATAGCCATTCTTTTTTGTGGAGAAGGATTTTTCTCTTGAGTGCTACCACTCTTGAGACGTTTATTTTCTTTTGAAAACTTCTTCTTTGATTCTTTGCTAGAAATCAAAGAAGAAAAGAGGACAAGTCGTTGTCCACTTGCTAGCACAAGCCCATGGCATAAAGCTCTCTCCTTGAGAAGGATCCATTGCAATCATGTGTGCATCATTGGAGGCCAAGCGATTGAGTGGCTGGGATTCTTTCACACCAAAGGTGTTCGTGTTTTGTCACCAAAAGGAATCCATTTGATTATGATATCACTTGGAAAGGTACATTCTTTTTCTGATTTTATGTGGTACATAACTTTGCATTAAACAACCAAGGTGATCCAAAGGTAGGAGGCATGGTTTTATTTTTATTTCAACCCTTTTTTTAATCCGTTGCGTTAATGCTCTAATCATGCCGTTCCTAGCAGTGGTGTTAGAGCCTCCCTTGGCTCGTTTTAATGCAAAGGTATGTCTTGTTATTGTTAATGTCAATTCTGATTGGATGTGAGGGATTTGGAAGAGAGCAAGTAAGTGTTAAATTTTGATTATGTTTTAAAGTAGTTTATCACATATTCGAGTTTTGATTTTTAATACTTATTTGTTTCAGCAACTAATCTTGTTTAAGTGTCTCAATTTTTTAGAACAATATGTGCATGAGATGCAGAAAAGAGTTTAGCAAGAAAAGGATTCGAATTCATGGGAAACAAGATGCGGTTTGGTGATAGAATTCAATTCTGTCTAGATCTGCATGTGGTTTGATTTTTAATTTTTAACAGGGGCCTAAAAGCCTCCAAAAATTCTGAAAAAAATTGGAAGTAATCTACATTGAAATTTTTTCAATATGATTAATTACTAGCTGAAAATGGTGAAGGAAAGGCTGTGAAATCATGGATGAAACCATTGTTGCCAGCAGTAGTTTCAGGTCATGATTTTGTTGAGAAAGTCATCTTCAAAGAGTCCTAAAATTGTACAATTATTGTACCTTTTTGGATAAATTTTGAAGTTTGAATATGTTCAAAAGATTCCTGGAAAGATCACTAAAATAAAGGGATTTAATCCCTTGATTTATGCCATCATAATGCCACATATGCAACCCAAAAGCTGCAGCTATGTACAGGATACATAGGCTACATTTTTTTTGGTTTTTGACTAGCTAAATGAAGTCCAAAAATTATGAAATTTTAATATGGAAAGGTTCCATATGTTAGCTGACCATGTTAAAATTTGGGAATTAAATTCCCTGATTTGATGCCGTATCAAGCCATAAAACTGTGACTGGTACACTGCTGCCAGAATTTTGTAAAGTCATGGTTTTTGGGATTTTAGTGTCCATATTTGCAGCCTAAATTGGTGCAATTAAAAACTCTAATTTACTAAACAATATCTTATGGAAAAGTTCCAGAAAGATAAATTTTGATATATTCAAATTAGGGAATTTGATTCCTTAAAATAAGGATATCATGATTTAATTAATCACATCCATAAATTAAGGAATTTGATTTTGACAAATATGGGAGTGTGATAAATATGGCCAAGATAAATATCATGAATTAATTTCCTTCTTTTAAGAAGTGAAATTCGAATAGGACACTTAAATATAATTAAAGATAATGTTGTCTTAAATATTATATTTAAATTATCTAATGAGATTAGATAATTGAAGACACATAATCTTTAATTTAAAAGGATTAGTAAAAGTTACTTAAAATGTTTAAAGATTACAAATAAAAAATGTTTTAATTTGTAATAATATTTTAATTCTAATCCTAATTAGATTAGGAATGGATAATATTACTAATACTGATTAGTAAAAACTTTCCATACATGGAAGACTGTTTCCATACACGGAATTAAAAATGAACTCGAAATTAGTTGTACACTAATTTCAGATGCCTCATATGATTAACAATTAGAATAAGACATAGTTTTAATTTTATGTTCATGTGGATGGATGTATGTGGATGATTATGGACTAGGCCCAATATGATTGTGGATGTATGGTTAAATTGTATCATGGTATTTATTTATTAAATGGGGTTTGCGCCCCTGCCTTTCTCTTGATTTTCAGGGATTGTAAAATTCTTTCCTCACCTAACTCCCCTCGAATGTACCACGAGGATTCTTTACTAAAATGTAATTAGTTACATATAAGTGTAGAATTAGGATTAGTTTAGGAGTTATTTTACAATTCGAAGATGAAGACCTAAAGGCACCATGAAGATATAAGGAGGAAGATTACAACATGTTGTATGTTATCCCCTAGGTTTGACCAAGCTAATTTCCTTCGATGGCTCAAGGAAATTAGTATAGATAAAGTCCATAATCATCCAAAGTAGTATGCATGAGATAGATTTATTTATGTAATTAATAAATGATATGCATGCAAAGATGAGACCTTAACTAAGTTAAAAAAAAAAAGAAAATCCCTCGGTAAATATTGAGTCACATGCCACACATGATTAAGTTGCCTTCCACCATATAGCAAGATAACCTAGCTACTCTTTTAATCAGAGACTTGTTGAGCACATTCAAGGTCACACTTTTACACGAGTATGTTTGAGCTATTGGTGGGTCTTACTCAACTAGTTTCATAAAATTCGGATGCTTGGAAACTTGATTATTATGGAAACTAGAGGCAATGGCTAAGCGAAACATATATGATATGTTTAGGCAATGTGTTGTCACCTAGCTGATCTAGGAGTTGTATAGAGATACAATTGGTAAGCTCAGTTACCTACCTAATCTAGCTATCATGGCTTGTTGAGCACACTCAAGGCCATGACTAGATGGATGGGATCCTAGCCCACTAAGAGAATCCTAGTAGAGATCTCTAGAGGTGATATGGAGGGTTATCATCTTGAAGAAAATAGTGGGAGCAATCAATTTAAGATTTACTATCTCATCTTAATTGATTATAATACATGATTACTCATAAACGTTCTTTAAATGTCTAGGTTGTTAGAATGCAAATACATATTACTTTGCGTGACAGACTTGATGTCATCATGAAATTTGAGCCAAAATGTTTGGACTGGTATATCAAGTTGAGAAATGTTTTCAAATATCTATTTAGAATAGATGTCATTAAGGAAGATATCCTTGCCTTCTTGACAAGGTCAAAGAATGAGAAACTTGTAGAAGTTTCATCTTTGACCATGTATATGATTGAAGTAAATCTGTCTACTATTGATCTGTCATCATGGCTATTAGATACTGTCTACAATGACATGAAGGTGCTAGAAATGAGTAGAAGATTAACGAAGGGAGAGGTGGTCCTAAGAGTAGGTAATGGAGCAAAGGTTGTTGCATCGGCTATGGGGACAATTACCATACCTTTACCTTCTGGGTTGATCTTGGAATTAAGAGATTGTTACTATGTTCCTTCCATATCTCGAAATATCATATCTGTGTCATACTTAGCATTATATGATGATATGGAATTTTGCATTAAGGGCAATTGTTGTTCTTTCTCAAAGGGAGAGATGCATTATGGTGCGGGGACACATTCGAACGGTCTCTATATTCTTGATCCTGAAAGACCCATACTTAATCTAGAGGTCAAGAAAGCAAAGAAAGATGATCCAAAACTATCCTACATCTAGCACTGTAGGCTTGGACACATCAATGAGAATCGCTTAACCAAGTTACACAAACAAGGTTACATCAATCCATTTAATTATGAATCTTATGGAACTTGTGATTGTTGTCTCCTTGGTAAGATGACCAAGTCGCCTTTCACTAAAAAGAGTGAACGAGCTGGGGTGTTACTAGGACTTGTACATTCAGATGTATGTGGTCCTATGAATACTAGTGCTAGAGGAGGATACTCCTACTTCATCACCTTCACAGATGACCATTCTCGCTATGGTTATGTATATTTGATGAAATATAAATCTGAATCCTTCGACAAGTTCAAAGAATACAGAGCAGAGGTTGAGAAACAAACTGGGAAGAGTATTCTCACTCTTAGATCTGATTGATGAGGAGAATATCTTAGCCAAAAGTTTTAGGATTATCTGAAAAAGAATGGGATTCTCGTGCAATGGACTCCTTTAGGGACTCCACAGCACAACGGGGTATCTAAGAGAAGGAATCAAACATTATTGGACATGGTTTGATCCATGATGAGTCGTGTAAATCTTCCTATAGCTTTCTGGGGATATGCCCTAGAAACTGCTGCTCTCATACTGAACCAGGTTCCTACCAAATCAGTTGATAAGACACCATATGAGATATGGAGTGGGAAAAGGCCCAACTTGTCTTATGGTAAGATTTGGGGATGTACTACTTATGTGAAGCGTACAATATCTGATAAGCTAGAAGCAAGATCAGACAAATGAAATTTGTGGGACATCCTAAAGAAACACACGGATATTATTTTTATAATCCCATTGAGCAAAAGGTGTTTGTCTCAAGGCATGCCACTTTCCTTGAGAAAGAGTTCTTAAATGAAAGGGCTAGTGGGAGTAAAGTTGTACTTGAAGAAGTTCGAGACCCACAAATTGACATTCCATTGGAACTTGAACCTGAGATTCGGACATCTGATATACAACCACAATCTCAAAAGGCACAACCACTCAAAAGGTCTAGTAGAATACGTCAAGCTCCAAAGAGATATGGATTTCTCTTGAAAAGAGACGCATTGCCCATAAATGATGAGCCTACAGCCTATGAGGAGGCGATGTTGGACATCGATTCTGAGAAATGGCTAGATGCCATGGAGACCAACCAAGTATGGACTTTGGTGGATCCACCTGAAGGGAAAAAACCCATTGGGTGCAAGTGGGTCTTTAAGAGAAAGACCGATGTAAATGGCAAGGTGCAAACCTTTAAAGCTAAACTGGTAGCAAAAGGTTACAAACAAAGACAAGGTATTGACTTTGAAGAAACCTTTTCACCAATTGCTATGCTTAAATCCATTAGGATTTTGCTTGCAATTGCTGCATACCATGATTATGAAATATGGCAAATGGATGTAAAAACTTCATTCCTTAATGGAAACTTGCAAGAGGAAGTGTACATGACACAACCTGAGGGTTTTATATCTAATGCTAATGCTAATAAGGTGTGCAAGCTTCAAAAGTCCATTTATAGACTTAAGCAAGCTTCTCAGAGTTGGAACATCCATTTTGATGAAGTTGTAAAAGGGTTTGACTTCATCAAAAATGAAGATGAACCATGTGTCTATAAAAAGGTTAGTGGGAGTGCCATAATTTTCCTAGTGTTATATGTTGATGACATATTGCTCATAAGAAATGATATACCATTGCTGCAATCTATAAAGATTTGGCTGTCCAAACAATTCTCCATGAAGGATTTGGGATAAGCAACTTACATTCTAGGAATAAAGATCTATAGAGATAGGTCTAAAAGATTAATAGGTCTTTTCCAATCCACATACATAGACAAGGTGCTAAAGAGGTTTAGCATGATGGAGTCCAAGAAGGGACACTTGCCTATGTCGCAAGGCATCTATCTCTCCAAGGACATGTGTCCAAAGAATCAAAAAGAGAGAGATCACATGGATAAGATCCCATATGCTTCAGCAATAGGATCTATCATGTATGCGATGCTTTGCACTAGACCGGATGTATCTTATACTCTAAGTGTCATGAGTAGATACCAAGCTAATCCTGGTGAAAGTCACTAGATAGCTGTGAAAAACATCCTGAAGTACTTACGAAGAACTAAGGATGTATTTCTGGTTTATGGAGGAGGTGAACTCCAAGTTAGGGGTTATACGGATGCAAGCTTTCAAACTGACAAAGATGATAGCAAGTCGTAAAGTGTATATGTGTTCACACTCAATGGAGGTGCAGTGAGTTGGAAGAGTTCCAAACAAGAGATGACTGCAGATTCTACAACCGAGGCCAAATACATCTTTGTGTCTGAGGCAGCGAAAGAGGCAGTTTGGATTAAAAAGTTCATTACTGAAGTAAATGTGGTTCATAGCATTGCTCATCCAATACCTTTGTATTGTGATAACAATGGAGCCATTGCACAAGCAAAGGAACCAAGGTCTCATCAGAAATCCAAACATGTATTGCGGCGTTACCATGTGATCAGGGAGATCATTGGAAGATGAGACATTTGTATAGAGCGTATACCCACTGAGGATAATATTGCTGATCCTCTCATTAAAGCACTGTCCTAGCAGAAGCATAATCGTCATGTTGAGAACATTGGTATTAGATACATAGGTAATTGGCTTTAGAGCTAGTGGGAGATTGTTAGTATAAGCCCTGCAAGCCAAAACTATGGTTGTATGGGAATTACAATTTTGAGATATTCATGTATGACATTTTGTTATTCATAATAACATTGAGGTAGTTCTTTATCCATAAGTTTGTAATTTAATTACTTTTTTGTACTTATGTAGATAAAGCCTATGGAACTATATATGCCTTGCAAAGGAATTGTATTGGGATACAATTATGAGATCCTTATGCATTAAAGCATTGTTCCTAAAAGTTTCTAATCATTGTATTATTGAGACAGGGCATCAATAATGCTCAAAGATTGGCACATGTTATGTTCCTTACTTGTGAAGTAAGCAATTGTTCTCATAGGTTGAAGTATAAAGATACTTGGAACTAGCATGTGGGTGTTTGCCATGGGAAAGCGAGTTCACTAAACATGTGTGAGACCCTGTCAAGCTCGATTAAAAGACGGTATTGTACCGAGTGGTACAACTAAGTTAAATCGAGCCTTGAACTAGTTCAAATAGAACTTTTAAGAGGCATTTGAAAACTTTGAAACCCACATAATGGCTTAGAATAGTGATTTGGAGTTCAAAGTCCAGTTTGGAGTCCATCAGGAAAATTGATCGATTAGGGACAAAACGGTCATTTTACTATTTGATGATTAAATGGAGATTTCTAGCTAAGATTTGATCACATTTGACCAAGAATAATTATATGAAATATAATTATGATTATTGGAGTATAAAATGATGTTTAGCAGTGAAAAATTGTGATTCTCGGTATTTTTGGAGCACAAAGGCAAAATGGTAATTTTACCACTAGAGGACTAAACGAGAATCTTTATAAACTGACTTTTTTACCCCATTTTGTTAATATTGATCAATATTAGTGTTATTTGAGGTTGAAAAGTAGAAATAATGTGATTCCGGTACATTTCAAAGTATAGGGGCAAAATCGTAATTTTTTCGTCTCAAGGGCAAATCGGTAAATTTTTCGTTCCAGCACTTGTCAAGACCAAGGGATTTTAATTGTGGTAGGATTGGATAAGTACCAGAATATTTGTGGTGAAAAATTAAGAAGAAAAAGTCAAAAAGTTAAAAAATTGGGCCAATAAGCATGTGACACGTGGCATGCTTGATTATTTTATTATTTTTTATAGAAATCAGCCCATTAAATCCCCAATTCTCTCACCATATTCAGCCTAGGCAACCAGCAACAAGAACAAAGGAAGAACAAAGGGAAAAACAAGAAAACCTAGGTGGAAATTCAAAGAAAAAATGAAGAAATCAAGGAAACAAGCTAGGTAAGTTAGAATTTCTTTAATTCTCCTTGATACCTAGCTTACCCATGCTTTTGTTCTTGATTTCCATGGTTGAATATTGAGTTGTCATGATGAATTCAATTCTGAAAAATGGGTATGGAAGAGAAATTGTTGTTGGAATAATTTGATTTTAGACTATGTTAGTGTTTAGGGATAGTTAAGCATGGTTATGAACAAAAACACAAAAGAAATATTCAATTTCTCTAGGGTTCCTTGTTGGTCGAATCATGAGGGCTGAATATGAATGGGGGATTGTTTTTATTTCAAGGAAAATGGCTTGGAAAATGATGAATTAAGGTGAAACGGTTATGTAGAAAAAATTTTCGGTGTTAGTGCACCAAATGACCAAATTTTTCTATTAGGAACTGTGAGGGTTCTAATGCTGAATTTGGCTTTATTTAAATGGTATGTGGTAAATTAAGGTATTAGAGGGGAAATGGATTAATTTGGAGTGAAATTGGACGCATTGGCCAATTTATCGGATGAAAAATCGACTTAGGCCAATACCGGGTCTAGATGGCTACCCATGCATTTTTCATTTCATATCATATATATATCGAGCCTGAAATAGCTTATGACTGTTAGACACAATTTAATAGGAATATGTGTCATGGATTATGGCTAGGTGGTGAGCCATTGGATACGGGTAAAGGACTGTACCCGCGGACTAAAAATATGAGTATTTCTACTCCTAATATCGGTGAGTGGACTTGCATTTCAAACTTATTTTGGGGAATATGAAAGATTCTATCCAACTTGTCTTAGAAAATGTACCTTGGGAATAAGCTTTTAGTACAATGATTTTATATTGTGAAAATGTGCTATACAATGGTTTATGTGTTATCACAATATGATAAAATGCATGATATGCATTGGATGTTTCTTTGCATGTTGATTTGGACTCGGCTATGTGCGAGTAAGAGTGCACATAAGCCATTGCTGACCTGACTATGTGCGAGTAGGAGTGCACATAAGCCGTTGCTGACCCGGCTATGTGTGAGTGCAAGTGCACATAAGCCGTTGTTGACCCGGCTATATGCGCATAAGCCGTTGCATATGAGATGATGATGATGGGATGGTGTGCATGATGATGATGATGGGATGGTGTGCATGTTGATGATGGGTATATGGTTGTAAATGCAAATATGTAAGCATTTGTTTTGTTGAAATTTGGAAGTTTGCATGTGTTACATGTTGCTATTGTTATTTTAGCAGGATG
>NW_017234766.1:12691-17815 GCF_000208745.1 Theobroma cacao
TTCCTCACAATATTCAACTAACCGTAGACTTTAAAACATAGTGTTAAGCTTACCGTTTTCCTTTTCCACTTTGAGTCCTTCATGTACCCATGGGTTTATTAGCTTACATGTTACCAATTTTTCTCCAATCAAGCCAATCTTTGCTGCCATAAGACATTTCTCTAAGTCACTAACTCATTTTCAAAGACTACTCAAGCCAAAAACAAAGAATTCTTACCGTTCCTTGCTTGAATCGCCAAAACCAAGCTTTTTCTTCCTTTTTCTCTTTTTCTTTCTTCTCCTCTTGGGGTTTAGGTGTGCTGGAAATTGAGGTTAAAGGCTGTAAATTTAATGCTCAAGAAGTTTGGAAAAGAAAGGAAAAGAAAACATGGAAAGAAAAGTGAAGAAAACTTGATTTCATGGTGGATAAAGAGAAAATGGCATGGAAGCTTCAAGAATGGCGTGGAGCATGGATGAAGAAGAAGAAAATCTGCTGGCGAAAATGATAAGGTCGATCTTGGCCTAAAAAAAAATAGAGTCAAAGCTTCCTTTGGAAGCTTTGACCAAACTTCATATAAAATTACCGTTTGGCCCTTTTTTGTTTCCTTCAATTTTAATTTAGTCCTCCCATCACTCATTTAACTCCAATTTCCTTCTATTACCTTTTTTTGCACATGTACAAACAAAGTATGAAGTTTGTACTCCAATGCAGTGTCCCCATAATATTTAAAATATTTATTTGCCCGTGCTATCTTTACTTAATAAAGACACAAGGCCCTATTAACGTCATTTTTTCTCCAAAATTCTCTCATTCTTCTTCTCCCCCACTTAAATTGACCATATATGTAAAGCCCGACCTTATAAAATACTTGTCATGACATACATGTGACGGATAGCATGTTTGCATACTAGGAGAGTCCCGAAAAATTTACAAAAGTCGGTATTGTACCTAGAGGAACAACAAAGTTGATTTAAGCCTCGAACTAGATCAAATAGAGATTTTAGGGTGAAATTGAAAATTTTATAGTCAAGGAATGACTAAAAATGGTGATTCGGAGTTCGAGGATTAATTTGGAGTCAAATAGAAATTTTCACTATCTAGGAGTAAAATGGTAACTTTGCCACCTGAGAATAAAATTGGAATATTGGAAGAAGTTTTTGATCAAGATTGATCACATTTGACTCATTGGAGTATAATTTGAGGTTGATAAGTGAAAAAGTTATAATTTCATAGGGGCAAAATGGTAATTTTGCCACCCCAGGGGCGAAATAGTAATTTTCCACCACCAGGACACTTGTCCAGCACATGGTCTTCCCTTATCCTCATTTTGACCTTTGACAAATCATGTGGTGGAGATAAAAGGTTTAAAATTTTTAAAGTTTTAAAAATGGACCAATGGAAACATGCCACGTGTCAAGCAAGGATATTTTATTATTTTCTATTAAAATCAGCCCATATTTATCCCATTCTTCTTCTCCATATTTGGCCAAGACAAAAGGAAAGAAAGGAAAAACAAGAACAAAACCTAGGTGGAGGATTTCAAGAGAAAAAGTGTGAAAAATCAAGGAAAACAAGTGAAAAAGGTAAGATTTTTCAATTTAAACTTGAAATCTATTTTCCTTAAGCATTTCTCCTTATTTTTTATGGTTAAATTACATGTTTTCATGAAGAATTCATGGCTGGTCAAAATGGGTATGGAGAGAGAAAGATGTTGGATTGAATTGATTTTAAGATATGTTAGTGTTTTTAGTTAGCTTAGTATATTTAGAAGCAAAACAACAAGAAAAGAATCCATTTTCCCCATGAATCTTCATTGGCAGAATCTTCCTTGATGTGTGTGGCTGATGGATTATTATTATTTCAAGAGAAATGGCTTAGAAAATGATGAATAATTGTGAGAAAAATTAAGTAGGAAAAATCACGGTGTTAGTGCACTATAATGGCCAAATTTTTCCATGAAGAAATGGGAGGGTTTTGATGTTGAAATTGGTGTTATTTGAATAATGTTTGGTGAATTGAGGCATTAGAAAAGAAATGGAGTAATTTGGGATTAAATTGGACGCGTTAGCAATTAATCGGGGTGATAAGTCGAATTAGGCCAATATCGGGGATTAGATGGTTACCAGTACATTTTGCATTTCATATCATGCATTAGTAGTCTAAATTAGTTTAAATTCAATTTAGTACCAATGAAGTAAGTTTCTTGATTTTGTACTGTGTTAAGGTGGTGAGTCCTCCGATAAAGGCAAGGGAATTGCACCCGAGGACCAGTAATCTGAGTACTTCGAAAATCCTCATTCTAGACATTGTGAGTAACCTTATTATCATTTTAATTATCTAAAGTATGTTTTAACTCGGTTTGGTGAAATTTTATGAAAATGAGTTAAATGGCAAATTTTAGGTTTTATAATAAAAAATGTGTTTAAATGAAAAGATTTTATAAATTGTCTTGAAACGAAATAACGATTTTGAAATTAGAGTAATTGGAGACCACCGGTATGTTGTAAATTTATGATTGGAAATTGATGTCTTATGTTATATTGTTATTGTGTTGGCATGACTGGCTGGGCTGTGTTTTATAAATTGTATGAATTGTTTTATTTTACCCTTGCAGGCTGGGTAGTAAAATATTAGCCCTGTCATGCTGTCAAAATTTTATTGTATGGTGGGTTTAGCTTGCTGCAGTAGGCGAATTCTGTGGACCAGCCTATTAGAGGGGCACAGAATTTGGATATACATATGTACCTTGGTCGGAGAGGTGCGTAGGGTATCTCCTGAGGTATGGTTAGAGTTCACGTCACGCCGAACCACCTCGTGATGATGAACTCCGCTAACTCCAAGGAACGACTGTGTTTTTCAAACTAATAATTTGTTTACGTGTATACGAAATCTTTAACAACCTTGGCGGACTCGGTTAGATGCCTCGACCAAGGTATCCCCGAGAATGATTTTGGCAGGAGCCAAGCTTTTAAAATACTCATAAGCCATGTTGATTATGTAAATGAAATGAGTATTTATGTTATGAAAAACATATTTAGATGAAATGTTTTAATAGTCTCTTTTTACTCGACTTTAGATCTTTTGAATGATGTTTGTTTACTCACTGGGATTATAAAATCTAACCACTCTCATTTCCAACCATTTCAGGTTCAGATTAGGTTGTAGATAGTTGAGTTCATCGAGGACTACCCTTGGATTTGCATTCCTTCAAACTGTAGGTTCACAGTCCTCTTTACTTTTGGTTATTCGGGGGCTCACTTGTTATTGTAAATTAAATTAAATACTCTAACTTACTGCATTACAGTATGTATGAATTTATTTAGCTTTTACGCTACAAAAATTATTTACGTATAACTCTATAAATATTGTTTTATAAGAAAATAGAATATTTTACTTAATATTTCTTTTATTTTCTTATTATATCCAAATAATCGCAATTTCATTTTAAATGAAGATTTTAGACTTTAAAACTCATTTTTTATTATGAATTATGTGTTTTGTACTTGCTTACTACATTTTTAACGAATTTCAAAATTTTTGAGAAAAAATGACCAAAATGCCCCTGTGAGGAAAAATTTACTTTTCTATTGTTTTGAATTGGAAATAGTTTATAATCTCTCAAAATATGATTTTAACAACTAATACTCACGGGGGAAGTGAGAAAAACTGATGTTAAGCCTTGCGAGGTTTCGATTGACATTTCGGGTAATGAATGTCTATCGGGACATCGCGACGGTTGTCATGGGCTCGATAGGAGTTCTGGGTCGTGACAATATACTCCTTCTTCATGAAAAATTTTGACACTGAATAAAATATTAACATTTTAATATTATTTTATTAATAAAATATTATTTTATTCCAAAATTTTTCTCTTGTCTCCTTGGTACCCAAAATACCTTATTATGCTTCAATTGACTTCTGAATCACTTTTTATCTCGCAAATTCTTCTCCGATAAAAGTATCATTATTTTATTATTATTTCCTCGTATGCATATTATTTTATCCCAAACTATTCCTTTTATCTTTCATCATTTCTAAACATTATAATTAACTTCAATTGGCATTCAATAACCTTTATTAGTCACCATATCAAAGTACGAGGTATTATATATATATTCATATTTATATGATTCAAAATAATGTCATCCGTGCCATTACATAGTGGCAACATTAATCAATATAAACATCTATTCGTTTAAGATATATATATACATGTCTTAACAATTTACATCAGGGCACGTGTGTTCAATAAAAAGAACTCTAGACTTCCAACGGAGCAACCCTAGCAAAGGTGCAGCTACCGAATGCCATTGATACCTACCAATAGATAGATACAAGTCTATGGGGACACCTCGACCTAGTTACCGGCTACCTCTTGATCTGAAAACATGAAGTGGAAAACGATGAGTATAAACCCAGTGAGTGAACAAGGAAGGGAACAAGCAAACAATAGAGAAGACTTAAAGAAATCATGATGCATTTATCTTTGAAACAATGCAATTTAGTTTAGTTCTTATTCAAACCCCTCATGTAAACCCCAAATGAGTAAATCACTTGATGAAAAGGGTCCATGCACAACAAAGGTTTTGAATAGTGAAAACTTTAGTAGCATTCATGCAATTCAAGTCAAGTAAACGACGGAGCTGCAGCTAGAATGCCTTTCCGCTGCAGTGATATTGGCTCAAATTATCAACTGACCGAGGGTTTCTTAGCTGGCAAGGGTTTCTCACCAAACCTCCTCATTTCAAATTTAATTCATTAATTCCTTAATGTTAGAAGTCCATGCTTAACTATGGTACCAAAGAAGTGGAAAATAGGGCAACAATCGAACAAGATAAAAAGCAAGACAGAAAGTTTCTCGTTGTAGCAAGATTCATTCTCACTGCAGCGAAATTCATGCCGTAAAACAGAAAGTTTCTCGCTGCAGCGAGAAACAGGACATCAATAACAAGTTTTCATTCCCTTAAGAGAAGGCCATTTAGCTGCAATGACAAATCAACTTGAACATGTTTTAGAAATTTTCTAAAGATCAACATACAAGATTCACATGTACAAAGCCATATACCATACTCATGAACTTTTTATAACACACATATCTATGTATGTATATATATATATATATATATATATATATATATATATAT